>NC_136471.1:10709723-10961923 GCF_902686455.1 Sciurus vulgaris | reverse complement strand
GTTCATGATTTCTTACATCTTCTCTGTTTGTTCAGCTTTGTTTTCAAGGTTAAATATTTTGTCTTCAATGTCTGAGGTTCTGTCTTCCAGGTGTTCTATCCTATTGGATATGCTTTCTATGGAGTTCTTAATTTGGTTTATTGTTTCCTTCATGTCAAGGATTTCTGTTTGGTTTTTTTTCAATATCTCTAACTCTTTATTGAAATGATCTTTTGCTTCCTGTATTTGCTCTTTTAACTGTCGATTGGTGCGATCAATCAATGCTTGCATTTGCTCTTTCATCTCATCATTCAATGCTTGCATTTGCTCTTTCATCTCATCGTTTGCTTCTCTGATCATTTTAATTATGTACATTCTGAACTCCTTTTCTGTCATTTCTTCTGCCATGCTGTCATTGGGTTTTATTGATGTAACATCTAGATTTGTTTGCAGCATTTTCTTTCCTTGTTTTCTCATGTTGTTCAGATATCAGTGGACCGCTGAGATATTGCAGATTTCCTCTGTTGATTTACAATGTCCCTGAAGATTTCTATATATATCCCCTCTTAGCCTTCAGTAGGCTGAAGTCTTGGAGGAAGTTGATAATGCGGTGCTCCACAAGGAAGCTGCCTCTCTAGGAGTGGTTGCCTTCAGGTGGGGTATATTCCCTGCTAGTGGGCAGAGGTGCCTCCACTTGTTGACCAATGGTCATCCAAAGGGGACCTAGGCTGTGGGCTGAGGCAAGGCCTGTTTGGGCCTGTGTCTCTGGTTTTACCGTCCTTGTGGGGAAACCTCACCAGGCAGGGAAGACTCACCCAGTGGGGAGGTCTCGCTGGTCAGTTTCCTCCTAGAGGTTCCCCTCAATTTACAGCTACTGCCTGGGCTGGGCTGCCTTCCTCTGCAAAGTTTCCAGGGGCCCGGCCCTACCTCCTGGGCCTGGGAGCCTCACCCTTCGCAGATGAATCTCCTTAGGCTGCCCCTCCTCAGAGAATTTGCCCATAGGCCTGGAACCTTCGCTCCGCCCTAAGCCTGTCTCTGTGCGGCTCTTCCACCCAGAAGCCTCCTAGATCCTGGGACCCTGTTCTGCACCTAATCGCCTGGCTGCGTGGCCCCTCCTCTGAGCAGCCACCTGTGGCCCCGAACAATCGCTCTGAGTCCCAGAGACCCGCCACAGGCCTCTTCCTCCAGACAGCCGCCCAGTATGCCGGTGCGGTCACTAGGAGTCCAAGAAACTCACTTCGTGCCTTCACCTCCACCAACCACCCATAGCCCGGGGCAATCAATCACTCCAAGTCGAAGTGACCCTCCCTGTTCCTCCTCCTTCTCCAGATAACCCCCCGGGTGTTCAGGAGCAGTCCCTCTGAGTGGCTCTGAATCCACCTGACCTGCTGCACGGGTCCTCTGGGCACCGCCCGGAGCTCAAGTGCGGCCACTCAAGACCAAGCGTCCCACCACGCTTCTCCTCCAGGCAGCCCCCCTGTGTTCAGGAGCTGTCACTTTAAGACCAAACAACTCACCACTCGCCTTCTCCTCTGAGCAGCCGCCTGGAGCGCTAATGCAGTCACTGCGAGTCCAAAGGACCCGCCGCGCTCCTTCTCCTCCTTCTCCTACTCCTCCGGGCAGGCCCCGGGGTTCAGAAGTGGTCAGAGTCCAAACAGCTCGCCACGCAGCCCCTTCTCTGGCAACCGCCTGTAGCTCCCGTGTAGTCACCCGAATCCAAGCAGCCGCTCCTCTTCCTCCTCCTCCTCAGGGCAGGCCCCGGGGTTCAGAAGCCTCGTTCTGATTCCAAACAGTTCGCCGCGCGGCTTCTCCTCTGGCAACCGCCTGCAGCTCTGGCGCAGTCTCTCCGAATCCAAGTGGCCACGCTCCTCTCCTCCTCCTCAGGGCAGGCCCCGGTGTCCTGAGTCCACACAGTTCTCCCCGCCACTCCTCCCCCGGGCAGCCGCCGGAGCCCCAGTGGCTGCTCCGAGTCCCAGCGCTGTGCCGAGCGGCCTCCTCTACGGCGCTCCAGCCGCACTTTTTGTTTTCTAATTCTTAAATTCAGAGATTCTTTCCATAGGGTGTCTGCTAATGAGTCCATCAAAGACATTCTTTATTTCTGTGATAGTATTTATGATCTCTAGAATTCTAAAAAAATTCCTTTTACAATTTACACCTCTATGCTTACATTATTCCTCTGTTACTAAATGTTGTATATTTATTTTTCCATTGGACCTCTTACCACATTAATCGAACATATTTTAATTTTCTGCTGTAATTATTCCAACATCACTGACATATCTAACTTTGGTTCTGATGCCTATTGAACCTCTTCAAAGTGTATTTTTACCTTTTAGTATGCCTCATAATTTTTTGTTATTAAATGTGGGCATTTCATACTGCAAAAACTAAATTGCAGTAAATATGACTTCAGTAATGTAGTGGTCAGATTTGGAGGGGAACAAAAGTATTCTGTAGTCTTATGATCAGGTCTCAGTCTTTTTCTGAGCATGTACCTCTAACCTTCAAACTACACAAGTGGGACAGGATGGTTACAGCAGATTGAAGGTGAATGTTCCCTTTCACTTAAGTAGGTTGGTCTCTGGTAAGACCCCTACAGATGAAAGTGGTAAAATATTTTCTCCTGATAGCAAGCCTTGTTAAGATGAACAGAATATTCTGGTGTATTTTGAAATGGCTAATTTTCTGGAAGCTTGATGGGACTTTTCTCCAATATTAGGTCTGAAGACCTAGTAAAGCTCCTGGAGGTAAAACTCATAAAAATGGGGGACCCAGACATAGTGGGTCTACATTTTTTTTCCTCTCAAACTATCCACATGGAAACTCCAGCAATTTGTTAGATATCATTTGTATTTTCTACAGTGGTACTGGATCTCATGGAGGTTTCTTTCTGCTGATGGGCATCTGGTCCAGAAAGTTGTGATTCTCTGTATGTGCATCTGCCTACATTTCTCTCCAATTTGGAGGGGGTGGCGATAGTTTGCCCTGTGACTTTACTTCCCTGACATATATATGAATTGTTGATTTTCTATTTGTTTAGCTTTTTACTTGATGTTAAAAAGAGTGGAGAATTGTAAACTATTTATTTTCTGAACCAGCAACCAGAAGTTGGATTATTTATCTTTTAATGTGGAGTCTTGAAAGAACATTATATATTCTGTATAATAGTACTTTTCTTATACATTGCTTACAAATATTATCTCACATTATCTAGCTTGTCACTTCATGGTCTTACGAAGGGAATTTGTAGAGCAAAACTTTCCAATTTTAATTAAGTCCAGGTTACTATTTTTTTTCCTTTTATGACTCACACTTTTGTTATCAAATTTAAGAACTCTCTGCCAGTTCAAGGTTATGAATACTTTTTCTAACATTTTTATATGTCTGCATCATTCAATTGTCACTTGATTCCACAATCCATCTCGAGTTAATTTTTAAATAAGGTGAAAGTTTTATATTAATCTGCCCTATAAATTCCCCCTATGGTATCAATTACTTATGTCTTTAATTTCCTTCATTAACATTTTGTCATTTTTAGCACCAGATCTTGTAAATATTTTGATCACTTTATACCTAAAGTTTACATTTCCTTGGAGCTACGGCAAATGATATTTTTTTTTTAATTTTGTTTTTAAACATTATTATAGATAAATATATTTGATTTTTTTGTTTGGTCTTGTGTTGTATAATCTTGATGAACTCATTAATTCTTGTAGATTTTCTGCAGACTACCTGGGGTTTTCTATGTAGACAACCATATCATCTGCAACTAAGAGCAGTTTTCTCCTTGAATTCCCATATTTATGCCTTTATGCTTTTTATTTTTCTACCCTTTTATCCTCCCCTCCTACTTCATCCTTTACTTTCTGTCCTTCCTTCCTTCCCTCCTTTCATTATCTTTGCTTTCCTTTTATTTTCTGCCTAAATACACTAGCTGTAACTTCTAACACTATGGTGTTAGATTTCTCTGGTGAAACCATCTAAGCATAAAGATTTCTCTTATTTTTATCCTTTTATTGAGGTTCTAATCATGAATTCCATTTCTTTAATGGTCAAAAAGACTACCCAGGATACTATTTCACCTTGGCTGATCTTTTGCAATTTCTGGTTTCAAGGATTTGATCCATTTCTTCTAAAATGTTTCATTTGTAAGTTTAAAATTGTTCTTACTTTTTAAAAATATTTTAATGACTACAGGATCATTCTGTAGTGATATATCCTAATTCATTCCTGAATTTGTGAACACAAATATTTTAGCTTTTCATCTCTTTTTATTTTCATCAGCCTTGCTAGAGATTGGTCATTTTTATGAAGTTTTTTTTCCCAAAGAATCATTTTTGATTCATTGATTCCCCCATTACTCCATTTTCAAATTCATTAATTTTTATTCTTTTTTATTTTCTTTGTTGTTACTGCATTTTGGATGGAAGTTCAAAATCTCTTTTAATCGTTCTCATACCTTCTTGAAGAAAGGAAGGCACCAAGTTGCACAACTTCATTGCCATGTCGTGGACATTTAAGTTTAGCTCCTTGATAAGGTATAACTCATACAGTTTGGTAGTTGCAGTGTGGGAATTGAAGCTCAGCTCATTGCTGAGCCCTGCTGACACAAGAGGTAGTTAAAGGGGAGACTAGAATGCCAATTTGTTTCACCTTTCACATCACTCAATCTCCTTGAAGCTGGGATGGAGGTTGAGCATCCCACTGAGCACAGCTGACTTCAGAGGTACAAGTAGACTAGCCCTGACTTGTATCACTTTGTTCAGTTTTTCTGTTGCCAGGTTGCTCCCCACTGAACCCCACTGACACCAGTGGAAACACCTAGTGGTGAGTAATTGTACTTCAAACCACCTCATTAAGTCTTATTGCTATTGGGCAGCGTTAGAGGCTTACCTCTTTGCTAAATCCCACTAATACTATCCTAGAGGTAGACGCACAACTCCAACTCTCTCCACTGGATGAGGCACAGAAGATTTGCTTTTTGCTACATGCTGCTGACACTGCTGTGCACAAAAATCAGAGCGACACCATGTTCACCTGCTGTGTGAGGGATAGAAGATTAGGCTTCTGCTTCTACCCCCATATGTCGCATAGCAGATGAATAGAAGTGTGTTAACTGCTTCAGTGGAGTAGGGAAGTGAGTAGAATATTAGCTCCTGCCTCAGACCCTCTAGAACCATGGGGTTGCATCTCTTTTTCCATTGGTATTTGTTTGGAATAAGGTGGGCATTATTAAAATATTCATTTTATGTTTGTCTGCTCTTTTTGAAGTTCTTGGCTCGGAAAACTAGGATGAGGAAACCCTGGGAACTCACCACCATGTTGTTTCTCACATACCAATATTCCTATTCAGTCTGCCATCTTGTTTTCATGTTTAAGACTCTACCTGTGTTTATTTGTTGTGTTACATCTAGAGTATTTTAGTTCAAAGGAAAAAGGGAGGAATAGTGTTGGTCTATCTTTCTGTAACTAGAAGTAATCACTCAGTCTAATTTTATGCATGTAAATATATATTATGCATAAATAAGCTTAATCTAGAGTAAATTTATTTCTCTGAAAAGAATTTTAAAAAATATTTAGAGTAAATTTAGAAGAATAATATAAGAAACACTTAAAATGTAATAGTTGGTATGCTTGTTTGTTTGATTTTTAATTTATAAAATCAGAAAGTTAAACTTGATGACCTTTCCAGCTCTGACAATCTAGGACTCTAAGTGCATTCTAGAAATAGAAAAAGTAATGGTTCCAAACCACTTGGTATACACTTTCAGTTTTCATAATTGCATTGAATATACAGACATAGGACTTGACCTTTTAACTTCAGGATCCAAGATTTTCTATTTGACAGACAATCCATTTAGTCTACACAAAAGGTAAATTTAGCTTCTACATGCAATTCTCTAAAATCATCACAAGTAAAATTTAATAGAATAAAAGGAATATCAATATAATTTTTGCAATTATTAGAAGAATTTGTGATAACAAGTACATATAATCAGATGAAAACTTCAACTTCCTGTGATGTTTCAGAGAGGAGGAGTCATCTTAGTTAAGGCAGTGTGAACTCTAGAATACTAGACCTCCATTACTCATTGCAGTGAATTCAAACTTGCTCAATTGTTACATGTGTGAACTATAAAGGTCACTTAAATCAGATCTCTCATCTCTAAAATGAGGTACTTTTCCATTTCAGTTGGTAATAGTATTGCACAACTAAATATAAACAAAGCTCTAAGCAAAGAGTCTAGACAAGATATGCAACTAATAAAAACTTTCATTACAAAATATATATCTTCATCATCATCATCATCTTTATTTCTAATTTATATTATAGACAGTAGTCAGTAAGAAAAAAGTGTCCTGATTTCTGTTATCCAAATTCAAGTATCTAGTCCTCCACTATTTATGTGATCTTAAACATACTACTTAATCTCTCTCTACTTTCATTTCCTCATCATCTTTCAAATGGAAATGATATGAGTATTTTCCTCACAGGGTTATTGTTGAAGTAAAATAAGCATAAAGGATGCAAAATAATTAAGATCATGCTTGGCATGTAGTAAGTACTCAATAAATATTCCAAATTATTGTTTATATAATATATTGCACATTTCTGTCTACTTGATACTGGAATATCAAGACATTTCAATCAGCATTAAAAGGAGCATGACTTCTTACCAAATGGCCTGGCTGTTCTCACATCAGTCAGTCATGCTCCCACTTTGTCTGCAATGTAAATACTTCAAGTGATCTGAATTACTCCAGTGAATACAAGATATTTGCTTTAACCAGGAAAGTACTACCCACAATCATTGGACTTGCTTTTATTAAGAAAGCTAACCTTTTTTAGGTGCCTAGGATCTGGAAGCTTATTTGAATCCACCAATTTTTGCAAAGATATAAATTTCAGAGCTTCTTCCAAAAACTTTTCCATCAACTTCAACCTCTATGCCTCTACGAAGGTGTAAAATTTCCACCTAGTTCCACAAAATAATGATAAAGTCCAAACGTTTTCAGAGAATATCCAAATGAAAGCGTCAAAATTGTTCCTGGCAATATCTTCCTATGAAAGCGACACAGCACCAACCACATATAAAACAATGATCATATTGAAAATGGTGACCAAACTACATTCAGACTCTGATGATAGCAATGGAAAGTTGTGGCATAATTTTTCAGAAAACAATCTGCAGTTTTTGCAAGTACCACAAGAAACTTTAGTATAAGAAGTTTTACTGACCACCCCCATTTTCTATCATCCCATTCTGGTAACACAGAGCTCTGAAAGCAAACTTTATGATTGACTTATTTAAAACAAAAATATGATCACCTTTGTTCACCAATAGGAAAAATAGTTAAGAAATTAATCTATTCATGGGCATATTTTTCAATAATGAAAATGATATCTCTGGAGAGTTTTACAGCATGGAATGATGGTGTTACAATGTTAGATGGCACAGGTGTATCCAGGCAATGCTTAAACCATGTAAAATATCGATACATATTTTCAGCAACTGGTCATGGACATATCAACCAAACAACAGTTCTGAGTGACAGGAATGAAGGCACATGCATTTTCATTGATTCTCATTAACAGTTACAGTGACAACAAAGTTGAATGAAATCCTGCAAGAGATCTCTATTTATCAGCTTTTTCCTGTAACCACACTTCTGTCTCTTGTCTCAAGGCTACAGTGACAACACTAGGCTTTACAGTCTAGTGTTTTACATGCTCCATGGGAATCGCAAAAGCCTGGCTCTTTTGTCCCTTGGCTCATGGCCCTCTCCCCACATGGTGGAGCACACTAATATATAGCCTCAGTTCCCTTCCCCAGACCATCAAGTTCTGGCTACATAGCTTCCCTAAATAACATAATAAGACTTCCTCTATACTAGAGGACACCAGGACATTCCATAAATTCTTTCCTGGCTTATCAGTCTCTCTACACACATCTCAACCCTACTTTCATCCCTTGTCAAATGCAGAACTGCAATCTCCACATTCAAGTATCCTTTTCCCTTAGTTTCTTTTTTCTCCCTAAGGCTGCTTTACAAAAGCTCCTACGCTTGCTCATACTCCCTGCTCTTCTGAACTAACAGATCTCTAATGCCTAAGATTCCCTCCACACATGGTTGGAAACCCCCATATCCCTGGAATGAATTATAAGAAAAGTGTTTCCCAGCGACGTCATAAAATTTGCATAACCATCCCATCACTTTAGGAGCAGAACCAGTTCATGTGCTGTGATTATGTGAAAGAATATGGCATGTTGTCAGTAACCATGTTAACTACCCTGCAAGTTTTATAAGATGAACAATTACAAATATTCGTGTAATTATTATTTTGAGAAAGACAGTATTATGAGTCATCTTGCTGCAGAAAAAAAGCATACACTTTATATAAAAGCCACCAGGTGGTTTTCCAATTTGTCCAATTTCCTTGAAACTACTTTAGAAGAATAACAAAAGAGCCCCCAAAAGAGGAAAGCTGTCAGGATCATTAGTCATATAATTAACATGTGTATCAAGATGACATGACACTGACATTGTCCCCCCAGGAAAGTTCCTCACATAAAAAGTAAAGTCTTTGATCATTATATACATTCAAAACCAAATTATATTCCTTATTCCATCTATTATGTAGTACAAAAGTGAAAGCTCTGGATTTAATTTGGGTTGAAATATGTTCACCGCAGCAAGTCAGTTTCCTTTTCTCAACCTCACCTTTTCTATCTGTGCAATGGAAAGACAAATAATGCAAAACTCATAGGGTGGTTGTAAGTGAAAAATGAAACAATGTGATATATTTAGTATAGTGCCTTGACTGTAGAAGTTTTCCAGTAAATGCCGGCAATATTAACATTATTCCACATAGTTCTGAAACACATCAAGGAAAGTATGCAGTCATCAAGACTGAAATTATGACACAATTTTAAATGTATTTAATGCAGCTATCAAGATTGGACATAGTGAAAATAGGGCAATTAAAGATTACCCTATAGAAAGGGAAAAGAATACAATTTTATGACAGAAGAAAGAATTGATGATATCAGTTACCTGAAAAAAGATGGTTTCAACAAATGAAAAGCTATGTTAGTGCTAGCTTTACTGAGAAGGAAGGTATAAATACTGCCATCTTTGGTTTCATAGTCTACAAAATCTGATTAAATAACACACACCCTCTTCCTTCAGGAGTTGTATTTTATAGAGTTAACCCCGGGGGAATAATTTATGATAATGACTAACATTTAATGAATGTCTTCGATGTGGCACTTGCAAAAAACCATGCATATCCTATATAAACGTGTCATGTCCAGGCCATCTTAAGCTAATAACCCATAATGCAGAAAGGTATTTTAGACATTCTTTCCTGGTGATCAATCTTCCAAAATATGTGGTTACAATTAGGGTCAGTAATTTTGAAAGTCATAATAAATATAGAAAAAATAGAGGACTTTCATCTCTAGGGATACTGTAAGTAAATGAAGGATATATGATTAAATAATCACCAGGAATATAAATATCTTATCTCCCTATCATCCCAAGAGTACTAATCTCAAATTAAATCAAATACGTTCTTTTTTAGTTTTAACTTGAAAATTGAAAGAATGAATTTATAGGAAAAAGGAACAATAATAGTATTCACCAAAGATTGCCACACCAATTAGCCTTTCTTCCATAAGTTCTTCTTACAGGGTGAATGAGAGTCTCTCCTCTTGCTTCTGAGTGGAAGCTTGTTATGGCCCCAAATGGTAAACTATGAGAGAAGTGATGCTATAGATTGTGGCACTAACTGTAATATGCATGAGCCTTCTACCTGGCTCTCTCTTTGGGTGCACACACTCCTGGAACACAGCCACAATGCAATGAGAAATCCTGGGCTACACAAAGAAACCACAGACAGATGTTGTGGCAATAATTCCTGTTACAGTGAAAGCCTATATACAGCTCAAATTGTCAGATATGTGAGTGAATGAGCATTCAGATGATTCCAGTCTTGAGTTGTCAGAGTCTTCCAGATGAGGTTCTAAATATCACGTATCAGAGACAAGCTATACCCATTTGTGGCCTGTCTGAACACCGAAATCAACAATATTGGAAGTAATAAATGATTGCTTTCTGATACTCAGTATTGAGATAATTTGTTATGTAGTCAAAGTAACATGCAAGAATTTAAAGTATGTTGAGGTGAAAAGCTCTCTTAATTCCTTGATTATTCACTTCTATGTACACACTACCTTTGAGAGCTGCTCTTTTTAACAGCAGGCTGTGGGTTGGCTAAGGAAACTGACAATTGACTGCTTTGGCTCTTGGCAAGACAGTTTTCCAGTAAAGAAACTTGATGAAATTAACAGATAAATTAAGTCCCACAAATGTAAAATTAGGTTTCAGATTCTCCTACAAATAATGAACTCAAGGCCTATGCCATTGATAATTTCCAAAGCAATATTATACTAATTTTCATCATCATCATCATCATTATTACATATGTACTACATTATTTTGTCCAAAATAATGGACAAAATATTTTGAAACAGATTTGGGGAGTGTTGCTACTTCATGCTATAGTAATGTTTGTCTTCTCAAAATACTTAGTCTCTGTTCAAGGAGTTTTGTCCAATTCCTGGGTCTCTGGTATGCTTACTTTCTTTCCTCGCCTCCAAAATGAGGTTAAATTCATTCATAGTAATGTATAAATTTGACTGATAACTAAAATTGATATATTTCTGCTGTGGCAGTGCACTCAAGATTCCCCTTTCTGAACAAATATACTTATTTTTTTGACTGCCAGAGTGGTCACTGCTAGCAGATCAGAGCTGAGTCCCTCCATGTGAATTAATGTTCCAGGTCTAAGGTCATACCTATTCCCAGGGTATAGGTATATTCCCAGCCCAGATTCAGTGAACGATTCATGTGAGGATAAAATGATTTTGTCCTATCTGAGGACACATTCAAAGTGTCATTCCAGTTCCAGAGCTATCTATGGGCTCAGCTGCAGATGCCATTGCTATCACATCTCAGTTCTATTTCTCCTTCTACCTCCCTCACAAATGCTATTCATCAATAGACTTTCAGCACATGCATCTTTGTCTTAGGATCTCTTTCCTGGGAACCCAATCTTCAGCATATTCCAGATGGAACATTTATCAAAAGTCAAAGATTATATCAAAAACAGTGAAGTCTTGATTGTGAAATTTCAGAGATTAGCCAGCAGGTAGAGGGGAATTAAAAGTGACTCCTGGGAAATGTCATTCTAGTACAATGTCAATTTTTTTTTTCTTGAAATTTGTAGGACTCTGAGACCAACCAGTACTTGGAAAAGGATATATTCTACAATTAGCTAAGTAATGTCTGCCTTGGATAAGAGATGGGGTGAGACAGCACACATATCACACATTTACCAGTTTAGTAGTAATTATCCTCTAAATAATATTTTGAAGATGCATGATTTGTTATTTCATTATCTTTTAATTAAGGTAAAACTCACATGACATAAAATTAACTAATAACCTTTTGAAAGCAGTTGAAGTAAGTGTATTCTCAGTATTCTTTTTTTCTTTCTAGTTCCAAGACATTTCATCACACCCTTAAATGAAACCCTCTAGCCATTAAGTAGTCACTCTCCATTCCCCTTTTCCCTAACCCCTGACAAACAATAATCTCCTTTCAGTGTCTATGAATTTACATATCCTACTTTGTTATGTCTTCTTGGAGAGTTGACTCCATTATCATTATGTAATGCCCCTTTTTAATCTCTGAAAATTTCCCTTACTGTGAAATCCACTTTATTTGAAATTAATACAGCTATTTCAGGTTTCTTTTGATTACTGTTACTGTCTCATATTTCTCCAAGTTTTACTTCATATAAACTTCATATGTTCTATTTAAAGTGTTTTTCTGGTAGGCAAGAGGATTGGGTCTTGCTTGTTATCCAATCTATGTCTTTTATTTGCTATGGTTAGATAATTAACATTTAAAGTGATTATTGATGTAGTTGAATTAACACCTACCATATTAGTTACATGTTTATATTTATTGCCCTTGTTTTTCATTTCTTTTTAAAATTATTGACAGATGATAATTGCATATCTTTATAGGGTACAATGTGCTGTTTTAGGACATTTATACATTGTATATTGATCAACTCAGGATTCTTACATTATCTTTCATCTTGTTCATTTATCATTTCTTTATGATGGGAATGTTCAAACTTCTCTCTTCTAGGTATTTTGAATTATCCAAGATAATATTAGTTAACTATAATCACATATCTGTTTAGTAGAATACTGGAAATTGACTATTGTGCATAATACTATAATAAGTATAAGGGTGCAGATGTCTCTTTGACATTTAGATATACATCCAGGAATGAGATTGGTGAATATGGTAGTTTTATCTTTAATTTTCTGAGGAACCTCCATAGTGTTTTCTCTAATGACTCTAGTAACTTATATTCCAACTAACAGTATACCAGGGTTCCCTTTTCCTCACCAGAACATGTTATCTTCAGTGTTCTTTGAGAAAAGACTAATCAAGTCATTTGTTCATTTTTTAATTAAGTTATTTATTTTCTTGTTATTGGGTTTCATTCCTAATATATTTTAAATATCAACCCCTTATTAGATGTATGGATTATCAATATTATATCACATTCTATAGGTTATCTTTTCACTCTGTTATTTGTTTCTTTGGCTATGCTGGTGTTTAGTGTGACATGGTCACATTGGACAATTTTTTATTTTGTTTCCTGTGACTTGGGGTCATATTCCAAAAATGTTTGCCAACACCAATGCCCAGAAACATTTCTCCAGGTTTTTTTCTAGTAATTTCTTATTTTCTACTCTTAAATATAAAAGATTGGTCCATTTTGGGTTGATTTTTCTAAATGCAAGATATAGGGATCTAGTCTCATTCAATTTCTAAATGTCTTCTATTTTTCTGCCTTTTCTGATTTTAATTGAGCATTTTCTTGGAACTGTTTTCTATTTTTTCTTAGTCTATCAATTATACTTTTAAAATTTTTTCTTATATTTTTAATGGTTGTCCTGGAGTTTGCCATATACGTCCACAACTAATACAAGTTTGCATTGAAATAACTGTAACTCTATACTACTTTGTTCATAGTTTAGTGCCTTAAAAGGATACTAATTCATTTTGCTAATCCTTAGTATCACTTAGTATCATAAGATATATGTTGAATTAATTGTTGCTATTAGTATTTTGAATAAACAGTTTTCTGCTAGGTTAAGAATAATAAAATTCAAAATTTCTATTTTTTTACTTATGATTTTATATATTTTTACAGAATGCATTTTGATTCATTGTACGTAAATTAAACACCTATCTCTCACCTTTTCATTTCTCTAGTTGTACATGACGTAGAGTCACACCATTCGTGTAAGCATATATGAACATAGAGTAATGATATTTGTCTCATTCCACCATCTTCATTCCCCCTGCCCCCTCCCCTCATTTCCCTCACACAATCCAACATTCCTCCATTCTCCCCTTACCCACCCACCACGTTATGTATCAGCATCTACTTATCAGAGAGACCATTTGGTCTTTGATTTTTTGGGGATTGGTTTATCTCACTTAGCGTGGTATTCTCCAACTCCATCCATTTACCTGCAAATGCCATAATTTTATTTTTCATTATGGCTGAGTAATATTCTATTGTGTATATATACCAGTTTCTTTATCCATTCATCTAGTGAAGGGCATCCAGGTTGGTTCCATAATCTAGCTTTTGTGAATTCAACTGCTATCAACAACCATGTGGCTGCATTATTGTAATATGCTGATTTTAAGTCCTTTGGACATAAACTGAGGTGTGGGATAGCTGGGTCAAAAGGTGGTTCCATTCCAAGTTTTCTAAGGAATCTCCACACTGCTTTCCAGAGTGGCTGCACTAATTTGCAACCCCACCAGCAATGGATGAGTATAACTTTTTCCCCATATCCTCGCCAACACCTATTGTTTGTTGCTTGTGTTCTTGATAATCACCATTCTAATTGGGGTGAGAAGAAATCTTAGGGTAGTTTTGATTTGCATTTCTCTTATTACTAGAGATGTTGAACATTTTTTCATATATCTGTTGATTGCTTGTAGATCTTCTTCTGTGAAGTGTCTGTTCATTTCCTTAGCCCATTTGTTGATTGGGTTATTTGTATTCATGGTGTAGAGTTTTTTGAGTTCTTTATAAATTCTGGAGATTAGTGCTCTATCTGAAGTGGGCATGGCAAAGATTTTCTCCCACTCTGTAGGCTCCCTTTTCATGTTATTGATTTTTTCCTTTGCTGACAAAAAGCTTTTTAGTTTGAATCCATCCCATTTATTGGTTCCTGCTTTTCTTTCTTGTGCTTTGGGAGTCCTGTTAAGGAAGTCTGGTCCTAAGTCGACATGATGAAGGTTTGGACCTACTTTTTCTTCTACTTGATGCAGAGTCTCTGGTCTAATTCCTCGGTCCTTCATCCATTTTGAGTTGAGTTTTGTGCAGGGTGAGAGATAAGGGTTTAATTTCATTTTACTGCATATGGATTTCCAGCTTTCCCAGCACAATTTGTTGAACAGGCTGTCTTTTCTCCATTGTATGGTTTTGGCACCTTTGTCTAGTATGAGGTAACTGTTTTCATGTGGGTTCGTCTCTGTGTCCTCTATTTTGTACCATTGATCTGCCTGTCTATTTTGGTGCCAATACCATGCCATTTTGTTACTATTGCTCTGTAATATAGTTTAAGTTCTGGTATTATGATACCTCCTGCATCACTCTTTCTGCTAAGGATTGCTTTGGCTATTCTGGGTCTCTTATTCTTCCATATGAATTTTATGATTGCTTTCTCTGTTTTATGAGGTATGTCATTGGGATTTTAATTGGAATTGCATTGAATCAGTATAATAAGTATGGCCATTTTGACACATCAAGGAAAGAAAACTTCAGACCAATATCCCTGAGGAACATAGATGCAAAAATCCTTAACAAAAATTTGGCACATCACATACAAAAACATATTATAAAGATAGTGCACCATGATCAAGTTTGGTTTGTCCCAGGGATGCAAGGTTGGTTCAACATCTGGAAATCAGTAAATGTAATTCATCACATCAATAGACTTAAATTTAAGAATCATATGATTATTTCAATAGATGCAGAAAAAATATTTGATAAAATACAGCAAACCTTCAATTTCAAAACACTAGAAAAAACAGGGATAGTAGATACATACCTCAACATTGTAAAGGCTATCTATGCTAAGCCCACAGCCAACATCATTCTAAATGGAAAAAAACTAAAAGCTTTCCCTCTAAAATCTGGAACAAAACAGGTATACCCTCCTTCACCATTTCTATTCAATATCATCCTTGAAACACTAGCCAGAACAATTAAACAGACCAAAGAAATTAAAGGGATATGAACAGGAAAAAAACTCAAACCATCACTATTTGCCAATGACATGATTCTATTTTGGGGACCCAAAAAATTCCACCAGAAAACTTCTAGAAACTCATAAATGAATTCAGCAAAGTAGCAGAATATGAAATCAACACGCATAAACCTGATGCATTTCTATTCGTAAGGGATGAATGCTCTGAAAGAGAAATTAGGAAAACTACTCCATTCACAATAGCCTCAAAAAAATAAAATACTTGGGAATCAATCTCACAAAAGAGGTGAAAGACCTCTACAATGAGAACTACAGAACACTAAAGAAAGAAATTAAAGGAAACCTTAGAAGATGGAAAAATCTCCCATGTTCTTGGATAGGCAGAATTAATATTGTCAAAATGGCCATATTACCAAAATTTCTCTTTTATGTTTATCTTTTTCCTTGTTATAATGATCTTTTCATTATGTAGATCTGAGTTTCTAACCTATATTATTTGCCTCCTCTAAGAACTTATTTTAACATTCCTTGCAAGGCAGATCTATTAATGAGAAAGAAAATCTGTTTTTGTGTGAGAAAGATTTTTATTTGTCCTTCACTTTTAAAAGCCAATTTCACCTGATACAGAATTCTCAGTTGGTGGTTATTTTTTTCTCAACTCTAAACATTTCATAGCACTTTTCTTGCTTGTATGATTTCTGAGAAGTCATGGGTATTTCTTATCTTTTTTCCTCTATAGATAGGCCATTCCCTTCCTCTGCAACTTCTTTCAAGTTTTCTTTTCTCTCTATCTTAATAGTTTGCTCCTGGAATATGATATACATAGATGTAGGAGTTTTTTGAGATTTATCCTTCTTCATGTTCTCTGAGCTTCCTGGGTCTTTGTTTTGGTGTCTGATATTAATTTGTGAAAAAATTTTCAGTCATTATTGCTTCAAGTATATATTCTTTTTCATTTTCTCTTTCTTATCCTTCTGGAATTTCCATTATCTTATGATACCATTATTTTAGTTGTTTCAGAGTTATTTGATATTCTGTTCTGGTTTTCACATTTTTTTACCTTGTTTTTCATTTTTGGAAGTTTATGTTGACATATCTTCAAGCTTATAGTTTCTTTCCTCAGCTGTGTGTAGTTACTAATGATCCCATTAAGAGCATTATTAATTTCTATTATACTGTTTTTGATCTGTTATGTTTCTTTTAGATTCTTTCTAGAATTTATACCTTTTTGTTTTACATTGCCCATCCATTCTTGCATGTTGTGTATTTTTTTCTATTAGAGCTCTTAGCATATCAGTCACAGTATTTTTAAATTCCTACATTAAATTCTAGCATTTCTTCTATATATGATCTGGCTCTGATACTTGGTCTGTCTTTTCAAACTTTTTTTTTTTTTTGCTTTTTAGTATGCATTGTAATATTTGTTGAAAGCTGAGAATGATATAGAGAGTAAAAGAAACTGTGATTAATAGAACATTTGTGTTGCAATGGTAAATTGTGGAAAGGATTTTTTTATGATCTTTATGTGACTCTCATAAGATTTCTACAGGTAAAACTCAAAAAAGGTGCCACTAATAGGCCTGGAAATTTTTAAATGTCAGACTTGTCCACACTGAGTATGTAGTGATTTGTCAATTATAGTTTTGGCTTTTCTACCCTGGTATTGGTTCCTATACAGTTTTCTGCTAATGTTTTCTCTTTTTGCTTCAATAAGATGTCATATTTTGTATCTGCTTGTTTGTCTCTCCAACTTGGGGAGCAGTAGTTTTCCCTACAACATCAGTTCCTTGACAAAGCAAAGAATTTTTGGTGATTTTCAGTTTGTTCAATTTTCTACTTGTTAGGATGGAATATTGACTTCCAATCACCTCATAAGCCAGACAAGAGGTCTTCAATCTTTAAATTTGAATTAACTTTTAGATATTAGTTTTTAAGTTCTCTTTACACATTCTAGAAACGAGTCCTTGTGAGATACATCGTTTCCAAATATTTTCTCTCATTCTGTAGGCTGTCTTTTTGTTTTCTTGTTGGTGGCCTTTGATGCACAGAAGTTTTCCTTTCAATTATGTAGAATTCATCTTATTTTTTCTTTTACTGATTTGTTCTTTTTCAGTTTCAAGCCAAATGTCATGAGATTTCTCCTAACTCTGGTATTGAGGTCATTGGTTCAGTTTGAGTTATTTTTCATAAATGATGTGTGCAAGGAGTTCAAATTCATTCACTTACATGTTTTATCCATTTGTTACACCATTGTTTGTTTAACATATTATTATTTTCCAATTAAATGGCATCCTTGTTGAAAATCAATTATTCAATAAATGTATGAGTATGTTTTGGGACTCTCAGTTTTATTCCACTTATCTGTATTTCTATCCTTATGCTAAAACTACAGTTTGCATCACTAAAACCTTGTAGTAGGTTTGAAATAGTGGTTTCAGCCTTCCGAATTTATTTTTCCTGTTTGAAGATTGCATTAGTTATTGGAGGGTTACTTCTATTCCATAATAATACTAGGATCAGCTAGTCTGTTTATGTAGAAAACATCATTGGAATCCTGATAAGATTGCTTTGATTCTATTGGTTGTTTTCATACATTTCTATTTTAACAATTTTAAGTCTTCAATTCAATGAATATTCAATATTTTTCCTTCCATTTCAGTCTTCTTTAATTTCTTTGATAAGTATCATGTAGTTTTCAGTGCAGAAATCTTGAAACTCCTTGCTCAGATTTATTACTAAGTAATTTATTCATTCAGATGTTATTATAATTGGAATTGTTTTGCTAATTTCCTTTTCAATATGTTCATAGTATATAAAACTACAAAATATTTGTGTGTGTTGTTATTGTTTCCAGCAATTTTGCTGAATCAGTTTGTTATCTATGATAGATTTTATAAACTCTCAGGCACCAGAATCTGGTGGAGACCTGTGTTCATGGGACAGACCCAAGTTTTGTCCACATCAGTTCCAAACTTGGAAGAAGTCAGAGACATACCCACTCTTCTCCAGAGAGTTTTCCATGTCCCTGTGACTGTAAGACCCTGATGTGATCCAGTGTTGGTGGCAACTATCCCCAACTTCGAGCAGCATAGCATGGTGCCAGACCCATTTCACTGAGTGTAGGACAGGGTAGTGAGCACTACCCAGCTGGTGCTTAGTGCTGGGCTGGTGAAAACTAACACTGAACAAGCCCCAAAAGCCTCTATCTCCAAGCCTACTTGCCTACAAAGCCTGGGATAGCTCTAATGCAGGGAGAAGACACATGGCCACAGTCTATTGAATTATTCCAGGTAACATTGTCTGTGGCTGGTTATGGTGATCATGGACCACCAGTCTCCCTCAGCAATAGGCATCCCATGCATATGTGGGCCTGGGTGCTAACCCAGTATCAATCTGGTCTTAGCGGGCTTTGGCCTAAGGGTATGACATAACCTGATCGCATTGGTAGTCACAGGTATGTTATAGGTCCCAATTTCAGTTAGGTTTTTATTCTACTTTCCATTATTTTTTCTTT
The DNA here is from genome assembly GCF_902686455.1 of Sciurus vulgaris. Lineage (NCBI taxonomy): Eukaryota > Metazoa > Chordata > Mammalia > Rodentia > Sciuridae > Sciurus > Sciurus vulgaris. The sequence continues at coordinate 10,943,044 of NC_136471.1, read as the reverse complement.
TTCTTTTCACTGTACTATTAACCAGTTCATAGAAAACAAAATTGTTAGTTCAGTCAACATGCTTAGCTTTAGAAGGGCTAGCACTAAATGAAATATTTCTTAATTTATAACAAAATATTGGTAGTAAAATTTTATTGTTTGTCCCTGTGATAACATTTTAGGAATCCAAACTTGATAGAAATCACAAAGAATACCAAATTAGATGCAGAGGTCATCTAACCTCTTGATCTCAGACCCCTATACAGGAAAAGATGGTGAAAAAAAAAATCATAGAAAATTCCCTTCCTATTTAACATTCTTTTGTTCTGCAATGTTCCTTAATAAAAAAAAATATATTTTTGGCATAATACAGTATAGTACAGTATTTAACAACAAAAGCTTTGAAGAACGGTATACCTCAGACTTTGGAAAAACAATTTTGCTTCTCTGAGAGTCATTTAATCTGTAAAATAAAACTAGTACTTCTCATTGTTTTCCTCTTAACAAGTAAATGAGAAAATTCCCTTTCATCTCTCAGAGTAATGACTGATCATTAGTTTATTAAGGTTGGCTGGAAGGTTTTCTTGCATGTCAATTTTACAAAGAAGAATGAAAGTTCTTTAGTGTCCTATTATATATTACTGTGTACAGGACACCTTAGAGGTGTAACTGAGGGAATTAGGTGATCTTCAAAGCACCTGTATGAATGCTACAGATTTACAAACTTTCAAATATGTTCACTGCTAGAGAATGGAAGCTACCTCTCTCTAGTAAACTTTACTCACATAATAGTTTTATACCAGTTAGAATTACATATCCATGAAACCAAAAGGAAAGGAAAACTGGCTATCAAAATACGTGTCTTCAGATAGAGAGGGAGCAACATCAGTAAAAAGAGAAGAGTAGGGGACTCTATCCCTCACCCCCTATCCCCAGAACGCAACTGATGACCTGGAAAAACTGAACTATCAGAACCAATCATTTTGTTGTTGTTGTTTGTTACTGAGTAATTAAATACAGAGGTGGTTTTATACTGAGCTACAACCCCAATCCTTTTCCCCTTTCTTTTCTTTTTCTTTTTTTTTTTTTTGATGCAGGGTCTCACTAAGTTGTTGAGGGTCTCACTAAATTGCTGAGACTGGCCTCAAACTTGTGATCTTCCTGATTCAGCCACCCAAGACACTGAGATTATAGGCATGCTCCCCCATGTGTTGTCTGAATCAATCTTTTTTTTAAGAAATATTTTTAGTTGGACATAGTGCCTTTATTTTATATATTTTTATGTGGTGCTGAGGATGGAACCCAGTGCCTCACATGTGCTACACAAGCACTCTACCACCGAGGTACAACCCCAGCCCCCTGAATCAACCTTTATTGAACTCTGGAATCATGTTAAAAACTACAACAATTAAGGTTAGACTTGGTGATACATGAAGCTATTATTGTGAGTGAGAGTGAGAGAGTGTTGGAGTATTTCAAATAGCCTGCTTACTATCAGCCACACACCAGATCTACAGAGTAGTGATGAAGCAACCTGAACTTTATTCCTAGTGAATATTGCTACATCCAGAAAGAGCAATACAAACTTTATTCTCAAAGAATTTAGTTGTGGATTGCAATCTGTCTGGCAGCTTCTGTAAAGACTGACAGAAAGTTTCTTTTCTTTTGCCCATCTTGGAACATGTTCAGGGCTTGAGCAGCTGACTTGTTGGCTTTTCTTGAAAGCATTTAGAGGAAGAACACTGATTGCTGTAACATAAAGCGAAGAACATACATGGGACAAATATAGACCAAGAAGACATGGAAGGAAGATATTGGGAAAGGAGACACATTTAAGAATAAAGAACTTTAATATTCCATGTATGCTGGGGAATTCAAAAAGCCATGTCCATGCACAGGGTGAGATGCATGCTCATAAAAGGACTAAGAGGAGAAGATGTCAAGCTTTTACTTCTGGTCATCCTACTTCCTGCACAAATAGGAAGGGGAAACTAAGGCAGAGTTGTGAATACCTTGATCAACTCCTGAATGAGTGCCACAACACAAAGATAATCTGCTGACACTAGCAAAGTAATTTATTTCCTATTTCTCTTTCTTGGCTCCAGGCACTTAAGTTCACTCTGTTCAAACATTAGCTCACCACAGAACTTACAGAACACAGGTTTCAGTGGACGCACATTAAAAATTCAAACTTTACAAAAAGAGTTTTAGAAAGTTACTAAATAAGGAGACAGTAATAATCTATTACAGGCAGCAAAAGAAACCATGAAGGGACAAAAATTTTATTTCTACATTTGCCATGTTAAAGTACACAAATATCCAGTTTTCAATGAAAAAATATCACAAAGAATAAACTAAAGCATGGTTGATTCACAAGGAAAATAAATTAATAGAAACTGCCCTTGAGGACATCTAGGCATTAGAATTCCTGGCAAAAATTTTAAATCTACTGTTTTAAATATGCTCAAATAATTTAAATAAAACATGGATAAAGATCTAAAGGAAACCAAGAGAATGATGTCTCAAAATAGACAATAACAATAGATAGAAAGGAAATGTAAATAGTAATGAAATAGGAATTCTGGAGTTAAAAAGTACAAATCGGAAATGAAAATTTCGCTAGAGTGTCTCAATAACAAACAGAAGCATGTTATTTTAGTTTATTTTCTTAGTGATTGCTATATGGATTGCAATGAATATTTTGTTTATAACAATAAAATTTGAATTATACTAATTTAGATATAATACTATGCAAAAATCAGCATTTATACAGCTCCATTCCCCTATATTATTATTGTTGCAAACTTAATCTGACATTCTACCCATTTGTGAACAAAGTCACCATGGAGAGACCACCCCAAAGTTCTAAGTTACACCTGTGGCCACCAATGCGATCAGGTTATGTCATACCCTTAGGCCAAAGCCCGCTAAGACCAGATTGATACTGGGTTAGCACCCAGGCCCACATATGCATGGGATGCCTATTGCTGAGGGAGACTGGTGGTCCATGATCACCATAACCAGCCACAGACAATGTTACCTGGAATAATTCAATAGACTGTGGCCATGTGTCTTCTCCCTGCATTAGAGCTATCCCAGGCTTTGTAGGCAAGTAGGCTTGGAGATAGAGGCTTTTGGGGCTTGTTCAGTGTTAGTTTTCACCAGCCCAGCACTAAGCACCAGCTGGGTAGTGCTCACTACCCTGTCCTACACTCAGTGAAATGGGTCTGGCACCATGCTATGCTGCTCGAAGTTGGGGATAGTTGGTGAAGGCAGTCCCTTTGCCACCAACACTGATGCTAATCTGGATCACATCAGAACCTCACAGGCACAGGGACATGGAAAACCCTCTGGAGGACAGTGTGTGTGCCTCAGATTCCCTCCAAGGCTGGAACTGATTTGAACAAAACTTGTTTTCTCTCTGCTAACTGGTTAGTGTTATGGTGAAATGAAAAAGAAAAAGTAATGTGAAATAGAACGTAAACCTAACTGAAAGTGGGATATTGTTGGAGGCCGCTGCCCTGTAGGGCCCGCAGTGGTGGCTGGCCTTGCCCTATGGTGCCGAGAAGCCCAGCTGCAAGTGCTTTCTATTGGCTGACTGATCTCCTCCGCGTCCATGCTTAGCTCGTGATCAGTACGTGTCCTCACTACCCACCATTAAGTCTCCACGTGCCAAACGCCTGACCCATTAAGGTGATTGGCTGTTACATCCCATAAGGCTGCATATTTTGCGCGGCGGGGATAGCAAGGCAGAGCAAGCAAGGCAAGGAGGGCAGGCAGCAGCTGCGGGACGAGAAAAGAGGAGAGGCGGCCGCGGCGCGACGAGAGAGGAAGAAGAGAGAAGTGGCAGCTGCACGAGAGAAAAGAAGGAGAGAGAGAGCTGCACGACAAGAGAAGAAGGAGAGAGAGAGCTGCACGACAAGAGAAGAAAAAGAAGACGGCGGCGGTGGAGGAGGAGGAAGAACCAGGCACTCGGCTCAGAAGCTCTCCCATAAAAATAAAGACCTTAAAACTTCATTTGAGAGCCAAGTCTTCACTGTACTCGCTGGACGAGGCAGGATATATAACATACTAAATTTTTGCAGTGCATAAGAAAGATAAGAAATTCCCAATCTCTTTTTCAGAACAAGAATCAGGAGCAGATTAGTCCCACAAAAAAGAGCACGCAGACTGGAAGACAGACAACCCTTGTGAGAAGTGAGACTAACACTGTGTAGGGTGTCATAAATCAGAGAGCATGTCACACATTTATTCAAATATATATTGTTAATTGCCAGAACTGGTACTACATTAGTTTATAGTTGTAACTATTGGTTCATGATAGTTGTTCTTAATTAACCAGCTGCTGAATCCTGTTAGGGAATTTTCCAAATGTATGTATATTTTCCAAGTAGTAATTAAAACACATGAGTTTAAGTATATTTAGGTATCAGTGCAATAAAGGGTAAAAGTCCATGATAAAGGCTCTCAAACTAATGTGTGTAATACAGTTCTTGAACATATATCATGAAAAAGAGTATGCATTTGTCATTACCTATATGAAAGTCAACTGACGAAAACATTTATAGTGAGTAGATGAGAGCTGAGACTCTGCTCAAGACTGTCTGAGTTCTAACCTTCCCTCCCTCACTTTCTATGTGCCCTTTCTCCTCCATTCTCTAAGCACAGTGAGAGAGGAAAACTATCAGTCTTATAAAGTTGATTGTGTGGGTTATATTACATTATGCATGTGAAGTGCTTGATATTTAATAAATGCTAAACAAATGTTAAACATAATTATTTGAAAATGTTAGATATTATTAGTATTAGTGCTATTCACTGTTTGTAAAGCATTTCAATTCATGGGAAATACTTTCAATATGTATTGGTTTGAGGTTTATTGAAAGAAAATTATTTGTTTGGAGTCTTTTGAAGATTAAGCTGGTTTAAAATAAAAGTAAAATGAGTAAGGTAACTATATCTACTCTCTAAGTTTAGAATCTTATTTTGGGCCAAGTTCTGCCTTGGCATTCCCCCTATAACTTCAGCTAGAGAGACTCATTTCTTTATTAGGTGTATTGAATGTTTTTGTATTCAGATGGATTTTCTCAAGGTAGAAGTGGAAGACTCCAATTATTATTTTTTTAAATTTATTTTTATTGTAAACAAATGGGATACATGATGTTTCTCTGTTTGTACACGGAGTAACAGCATACCATTTGCATAATCATACATTTACATAGGGTAATGAGGTTTGATTCACTCTGTTATTTTTTCCTTCCCCCACCCCTCCCACCCCTCTTTTCCCTCTATACAGTCCCTCCTTCCTCCATTCTTGCCCCCCTCCCACTCCCCGTTATGTGTCATCATCCGCTTATCAGTGAGATCATTCGTCCTCAGTTTTTTGAGATTGGCTTATCTCACTTAGCATGATATTCTCCAATTTCATCCATTTGCCTGCAAATGCCATAATTTTATCATTCTTCATGGTGGAGTAATATTCCATTGTATACATATACCACAGTTTCTTTATCCATTCATCAACTGAAGGGTATCTAGGTTGGTTCGATGGTCTGGCTATTGTGAATTGAGCAGCTATGAACACTGATGTGGCTGTATCTCTGTAGTATGCTGATTTTAAGTCCTTTGGGTATAGGCCGAGGAGTGGGATAGCTGGGTCAAAGGGTGGTTCCATTCCAAGTTTTCTAAGGAATCTCCACACTGCTTTCCAGATTGGCTGCACTAATGTGCAGCCCCACTAGTAATGTATGAGTGTACCTTTTCCCCCACATCCTCTCCAACAGCTGTTGTTGCTTGTATTCTTGATAATCACCATTCTAATTGGGATGAGATGGAATCTTAGGGTAGTTTTGACTTGCATTTCTCTTATTACTAAAGATGGTGAACATTTTTTCATATTTTTGTTGATTGCTTATAGATCTTCTTCTGTGAAGTGTCTGTTCATTTCCTTAGCCCATTATTTGTTGATTGGGTTATTTGTATTCTTGGTGTAGAGTTTTTTGAGTTCTTTATATATTCTGGAAATTAGTGCTCTATCTGAAGTATGAGTGGCAAAGATATTCTCCCACTCTGTAGGCTCTCTCTTCACATTGCTGATAGTTTCCTTTGCTGAGAGAAAGCTTTTTAGTTTGAATCTGTCCCAGTTATTGATTCTTGCTTTTATTTTTTGTGCTATGAGAGTCCTGTTGAGGAAGTCTGGTCCTAAGCCAACATGTTGAATATCTGGACCTACTTTTTCTTCTATAAGATGCAGGGTCTCTGGTCTGATTCCGAGGTCCTTAATCCATTTTGAGTTTCATGCATGGTGAGAGATATGGGTTTAGTTTCATTCTGTTGCATATGGTTTTCCAGTTTTCCCAGCACCATTTGTTGAAGAGGCTATCTTTTCTCCATTGCATATTTTTGGCCCCTTTGTCTAGTATGAGAAAATTGTATTTATTTGGGTTTGTGTCTGTGTCCTCTATTCTGTACCATTGATCTACCTGTCGATTTTGGTAACAATACCATGCCGTTTTTGTTACTATTGCTTTGTAGTAGAGTTGAAGTTCTGGTATTGCGATACCCCCTGTTTCACTCTTCCTGCTAAGGATTGCTTTAGCTATTCTGGGTTTCTTATTCTTCCAGATGAATTTCATAATTGCTTGCTCTATTTCTGTAAGGTACACCATTGGGATTTTAATTGGAATTGCATTGAATCTGTATAGCACTTTAGGTAGTATGGCCATTTTGACAATATTAATTCTGCCTATCCAAGAACATGGGAGATATTTCCATCTTCTAAGGGGAAGACTCCAATTATTAATGAGTAAATATAGATTTGTGGAAATAGGTAACTGGGCATCACCATAAAGGTCATTTAACTAGCCCTAGATCATATTATTAGTTATAGCCAGATCTGGTGCCACAACTACATCTAATAGGAGACACTGTCTTTTTCTCCCACTTCATATTCTCCTTCATTTACCATGCTTATGCCTTCATCCAGTAAATATGTACTGATTGCACATTGTATGTGTGACTCAGTGCTCTGTCCTGATGATACCACAGCAAACCGGGTCAAATGTGAATTGTTAGGGGATAAGCAGTGAAGTTACTATATTCCCTTGCCATTATTCATGTTTCTCTTTTACAGAATTATTTTTCAAGTAAAAACAAGCTTAAAAACACAAAAACTGCCAGTCGAGATGGTGCACGCCTCTAATCCCAGGGGCTCTGGAGGCTGAGGTAGGAGGATGGAAAGTTCAAAGCCAGTCTCAGCCAAAGTGAGGTGCTAAGCAACTCAGTGAGACCCTGACTCTAAATGAAATACAAAATAGGGCTGGGGATGTGGCTCAGAGGTTGAAGGTCCCTGAATTCAATCCTCAGTAACCCCCGCCCCAAAAAAGAAAACACATGCCGCAAACACTTTCTGCTTTCTGTCAGAGAAAATATAGTTGCAAATGTTAGACATTTTGATACAGTGACAGGCATGATGAGATATTTATCCCCAGAGGAAAGAGTAAAATGTCCTTAAAGTACAATTAAATATCTTCTAAATGTTTCAGATTTAATGCATCCAGATCAACTGCTTAATGGACCCTATTCCACTTACCCCTAGGTTCCCTATTGAGGTACTACTAATCAGAAGTAATACGCTCGACGGGTCTAAGGCTAGCCTGCTTCCATGTGATCACATATTAGAGAGGAAAAGATATTATGATCTCTCTTGAATCTTTTGCTTCGCTGATTGCAATGCTCTTAGTGTATCCTCTACTCTGCCTTGCGCTCTCACAATTTCAACTGGTATGAACTATGGTCTATATTAATAAACTGTCTTCTTTTCTAACATCTGGCTAATTTTAGTCAATGGAAGGCTTCTGCAGATGATTGGAGGAAAGAAAATGGAGTCAGAATATTTGTTCCTCTGGTTTACTTTTTGCAGAATTTTTGTGGCCTTGTTTCACCTTTTACCTAGATTATCAATTTTTGTCTATGGTTCTCTCACATCTCTCTAGTTTTCTACTACTGCCTATCCAAACTTGGGTTAGTAGCAGATGCCCTCTTGTTAAGTTTTATGGTTTCCCTATGTTCTCCTATTGCTTTGTAGTTTCCTCAAATAATTTCATCTAAGTGTATAATCTGTTTCCCATAATGACCCTTCTCATATCATTTTTTTTCTCTCATTTACTCCATGAGGCTGTTTCAAGTCCCATTATCACCCAAATTTCTTCTTGTCCTCCAATGCTCTTTACTTTGCTTCTATTCCCTATAGTAAGATCAATACAGTACTGGAGGAGAATGTCACCTCTTGCTTGACATACCTGTCCATTGCGCTTAGTTAAAGGTACTGATAGCTTTTGTACAGTCTTCTCACCCTGATCACATTATATTTACTATTAATTGAAAACTGGATTTACTTTTATACTAATGTTAAACCAACAGTCTTGCATCTTACTCAAAAGATATTAGGTTTGGGAGTCCAAGACTAGTACATGTCAGTTTTCCCAAGTAAAAAACCTCCTTGTTTGATTAAAACCATAGTTCTAGTAGTCCACAGTCTAGCTTATTTAAACTCATTGCATTTAGATTCTATTATCAGAAGAATATTCCAATCCTTGTGTCATTTTCAAACTTGATACACGTGTCAATATCATTTTTCTAAGGCATTATCATTAACTTGTCAAAAAGAAAGAACTGAGAATACAGATGGAAAATAAGCATATGATAAAGATATTCTTTAATATTTACATTCATGGAAATAAAAAATAAGCACAATTTGATGTTGCCACACACTTATCCAGAAGACTAAATATTCTAAAGTGACCAAACCAAATGCTGTTGAAGGTCTAAAGAAACTGGACCACTTATACATTGCTGGTGGCAACATAAAGTAATACAGCCCTGCTGGAAAGTTTTGGAATTTTCTTATGAAACTAAGCATGAGAATTATCATACTACCTAGAAAATAAACCCTTGGGTAATTATTCCTAAGGAATTAAATCTTATGTTCACACAAAATTCTGCATGTTGATGGTTATAGTGACTTTATCTGTGATCATCAGAGACTGCAAATATCCCAAATATCTTTCAGCAGGTAAATTTAGTAAATACATTGTGGTATATCTATATCATGGAATGCTATACTCAGAGATTAAAAAGGAATGAACTACTGATACATGCAACAACCTGAATGAATCCTGAGAGACTGATGTTGAGTGGAAAAAGCAAATTCCAAAAGACTACTTACTGTATTATTCCACTGATAGAACATTCTCAAAATGACAAAATTATAGAGGTGGAGACAGTACTTTCAGAACAGTGGGTGTTATTAAAAGGCAACATGACAGATCCTTTTGTTGAGGGAATCCTTCTGTACCTTTCCTTCTGTATATTTACTTTGGTGAGTTGTCACTTAAAAATACCAGATAACAAAATTTCACATAAATAAACAAATACACACACATACATGAGAACATATAAAACTAGGAAAATCTGATGCTTTGTACCAATGCCAATTTTTTGGTTGTGATGTTATATTATACTTTTGTAAGATATTACCTTGGAGGAAATGGAGTAAAGGATATACTGGAATTCCTTTATATTATTTCTTTTTTAAATATTTATTTATTTATTTATTTTTATGTGGTGCTAATGATGGAACCAAGTGCCTTACACATGCTAGACAAGTACTCTACCACTGAGCTACAACCCCAGCCCTCTGTATTATTTCTTACAATGGCATATGAACATACAATCATCTCAGAATTCAAAGTTCAACTTAAAAAAACCAATTATACTTCTCTATACTAAAAGTGAACATATTTACAATCGTTAGATAAGTCGATTAATAAATATATGAAAAATTATTCAACATCTCTGATAATTAGAGAAATGAAAATTAAAACAACTCTAAGATTTCATCTTACTCCAATAAGAATGGCTATTTTCAAGACACAAACAATGATAGATGTTGGCGTGGATGGGGGGAAAAAGGCACACTCATACATTGCTGGTGGAGTTGCAAATTGGTGCAGTCACACTAGAAAACAGTGTGGAGAATCTTCAGAAAATATGGAATGGACCCACCTTTTGATCCAGTTATCCCACTCCTCAGTTTATGCCCAAAGGACTTAAAATTAGCATACTACAGTAATGCAGCTACATCAATGTTTATAGCAGCTCAATTCACAATAACTAGATTGTGGAACCAATCTAGATGCCCTTTGACAGATGAATGGATAAAGAAACTCTGGCATGCATATATATACATATATATATATATATACATATATATATATACAATGGAATATTATTTAGTCATAAAGAAGAGTAATATTATGGCATTTGCAGATAAATGGATGGAATTGGAGAATATCATGCTAAGTGAAATAAGCCAATCCCAAAAAACCAAAGGCTGGATGTTTCCCCTGATAAGTGGACGACAAAATATAATGGGGGTGAGGGGGCAGGGAGTAAGAGAAGAATGAAGGAACTTTTGATTATGTAGAAGGAAATGAGAGGGGGGGGTATGAAAGATGGTGGAATGAGACAGACATCATTACCCTATGTACATGTATGATTACACAAATGGTGTGAATCTACATCATGTACAACCATAGAAACAAAAAGTTGTACCCCATTTGTGTACAATGAATCAAAATGCAGTCTGTAAGCAATAAAAAAGAAATAAATAATTTTAAAAATAAAAAATAAAAATAAACATTAAGGCATAAATCGAACAACTTGGACAAAAGAGTGACAGCAAAATTTAAAAATCAAAATATCATTCTGAAGTTTTCAAAGTAAAAAGAATGTACTCGACATATCTATTTACAAAAGGAAACAGAATAGACATATTCATAGGAGGAGAGATAGGTCTTCAAAGCAGGCCTGAATAAAACATTAAATATTAACAACAAAAACAAATTTTAAGATGATAATTATAATATACATTTTATTAACACTCAAAAATGAAAATGTGTCTGAAATGCATTAGAATGATTGAGAAGAAAGGGAAGGAAATCGAGTGGAAATAAAGGGGAGGGAATAAGTAAATAGGAGAAAGTCTTTCAATTAACTCAAGGTATAGAATTAACTCAACCCTTTGAACTTAATGTCTAAACAATTCCACCAAACTCTGCCCCCCACAAAACAATATTTTTCCCCCAGTACGGAAGAATATCCAATCACAGACATTACAAATACTGGAGTATTGAAGTAGCTTCTACTTTTCTATTCTTGTATATACATTCTCTATAGACAATATTCCCCTTTATTATCTACTTTGGGGGCAGACCACTCCAAATGCCCTGCCCTCTTTGGCAACTGTCCCACACCAAGTTTCTCAAAAAGAAAATGCTCTGATTCATGTTGGGATTTTGGTCACCAAATTCCATTATTTTAGTGTGTGGGTGCCACTAGTGACTTTCTGTAGGGTGAGATTTTTGGTCCTCCTGAGGGTCTTCAGTTGCTTAGAACATTAGTTGTGTTATAATATACACCGTCGTGACATACATAGGCAACCTGGATGTAATTTTCTTGTCTGCCTTTACAAAGTAGTCACTGCCAACCCATATGTATTACAGATCTCCCCTTCTGACTCTATACTGAAAGACACACACACCTTTCGAGAAATACTACATCCTTTACTTCTTCACCTGTGAAATAAAATTTTAAGAAGAAAATCATTTTTAGTGTTCTTTTCCTTGTGATTATTTATAATACCTGGCTATGAACCTGTGGGCTCATGCCCCAACCCTGTGGCCTCCATGTCCCTCCTGTATCAAATACCTTCCCTGCCTTTCTTCCCCACCATAAGAGAACATAAATACACACAAAAATCTCCATTTATAACTTAATCTCACTTTATTTGGCGGTTTTGGTTTTCTATATCTGACCATGTCTCCATAGTCTCCTGGCAACTCTACAGACACATTTGGGAGTCTGGGCATTCCTTTTCATGGGGTATTTTGAGGATCTGTGGCATTCTCTGAAGAAATCCCTTCATTTTTCTCCAGTTGACTTGGATTTCTTTTCTTATTGGACTGATAGTAAAATATGATAATTGTTGACTTTTTTGCTTTGTTCAAACTCTTTTCAAGCATGATTTTTACTCTCATGAATATTTTCTGTACCTGGCAAGGAAACAGAGAGGCCAGAGAGCATTAGTTTGAGGTAAGATAGAAACTATGTGGCCAGGGGAGATTTATGAGAAGGGGTGTAGATTGAATAAGGGATTCATGTCAGGTAAAGACAAGGTACAAATCCTGGGGTGGAGATTTATAGGGAAAAAGAGGAGGAGGAAAACGACAGGGTCACTGGAACTTTTTTCTTCCTGTTTTGGGGTTGGCCAGAAGACTTCATCTTCTTAACTTTGGTTTTCACTGTTGGCTCTCCCATTTTATGGTGAGTTATATAGCTATGCTATCATTCTGGTATGGGGAGTTGGTTAACCAAAGCTAAGCTTCCCAGCATCTATACCAGACAGGCTCCTCTTCATCCTCTTTATACTAGCCAATGAATAGCCACACCCCTAAGCTTTGTTTGGTTACCCAGCAACTACTCCAGTCAATGGGAGCACTGTGGTAGATAAGACATCACACAGCCCTACCCCTGATGCTTCCATAGGTGATAGTGTATATTGCAGACCTAGATTCCTTGACTGTTTCTTAACCACTCCCTAAATATGTGTCCAAAATTGACCTGCCACTCTTTCTTGTCTTCCTAAGTTCAATTCTCATGATTTACATGACAGAAACAAGGGGTTTCCTTCAATCTTTCCTTCATGGTTATTACTATCATGTGGTTCATTCTGCCATTTCCAGCCCTTACCACTCTCTATTTTGGATATAGTATTTTGGATATCTCATCTAAAATCCCTCCAAGATAATATAGTCATATTTTGGTATTGTTGAAGATGTGAATCATCCTACACCCCTCCTACAATTCTTATGTATACTGAAGAACATTTACTTCTTGGATACTGTCAGGTGAGTTTCTTACCTTGTCTGCTTTTCTCCAATGTCAATGTAGAACTCTTCAGTTTTCTATTTCCATTCTGAGATCAGAGTCTAGTCTTTCAAGATTTTAGTGAATACTTTCTCTACTGCATATCCTCATCTTATTTTTGAATGAGTAACTGTGTTTATATTTGTAAATGAACTATCTGGACATGAATTTTACCCGTGTGTGTTATGGAGGTAGGAGGAAGAGGTATTCATATGGTAAAAGTTGTTTGGGGTGTTTATGTGAGGGATATTACAACCAGGATGGATGTTTACTTGGTGCTAGAGATTCTGTTCAGTGTAACAAGAGAAAAAAAAAAGCATTAAGATTGGAAAGCAGAGAATATAAGAATCTTTTTTCAAAGACGGTAAGAGGGTCTTTGGAGAATCCATAGAAAGCTTCTACCACTAATAACTGAGTTTAACTAGATCTCAAGACACAAGATCAATATACGAGAAACTATTGTGTGTTCATATATGAGCTGTTTTAGTTAGGTTATTCATTTTGTGATCAAAACACCTGATAAGAACAATGTAGAAGATAAAAGTTTATTTTAGCTCACAGTTACAGAGGCTCAATCCGTGGTTGGTTGCTCCATAGCACTGGGCCTGATTTGAGGCAGAATATCATGGTGGAAAGAAGCATCTCAGGGCATGGTAATCAGGAAGCAGAGAGAGAGAGAGAACTCCAGTAATCAGGGACAAATATAAACTCCTAAATATAAAGCCAAACCTACTGGGACCATGGCCCACAGTGACTTCCTCCTGCAGTCAGTCACATTCTGCATACCTATAGTTACCACTAATTAGGTTACAGCTCTCATAATCATTTCATTTCTGAAATTTCTTTCATTGTCTCACATATGAGCTTGTGGAGGACATAACATATCTAAACCATAACATTCTTCCTCTGGCCCCTGAAAGCTCATGCTCATCTCACAATTAAAAATATATATATTCTATTTCTAAGAGTTCCCATAGTCTTATCAGTTCAGTATTACTAGAAGTTCAAGACAAAAATCTCATCTGTGACTCAAGACAAACTCTTACCTGTTAAAGATCCAAAGCAAGCTACACATATCCAGTGTGTAATGATACAGAGTAAACATTTCTATTCCAAAAGGGAGAAACAGGGGAATAGAAAGAAGGGATGAGATCAAAGCAAGACCAAAATGCAGCTGGGAAAACAAATTGTGTAGCTCCACATCCAGCATCTGAGGCAAATTGCATCATGATGTTCTTTGGAAATGATGTGTGTAGCTCTGCCCCTATGGCCTTAATGGTTGCAGCCCGTGTGGCCTCTCTCCTGGCTTATCTCTGCTTTATTTCTGTAGCTTTCCATAGAACACACTCCATATTACTAACCTCTCTTAATCTCAGGGGTCTCCACTGCTTAGGTTTCCTTTTTAAATTTTGATGCATCACCCTTTCAGGGGCAGCCTGCAGGAACTTCAACCCTGCTCTATGTTGCCTGGTTTCTGCAGAGCCAGCATCATGTGGTTGATGCCAAGGTCTGTCACCATCTCAAGCAGCAGTCAAACCTCCAGGGACCATGGTTGCAGCAGTCTCTGAGTGCCTGGGTAGATAAGCATGGTGAAACAACTTCTTAGGTCACACTCTGAAAGCAGGGTATCTCCATAGTCTCTTCTCAAAGGAATTTTTACTTTTACATCCTTGAGCCTGAGATGGGTATGGTCTTTGCCAATTTCTGAGATACCCCAAACCATCCTTCTGATTGTTTCTGTGCAACGTAATTGACATCTCTAGTTCCTGTAATGTCTTTAACAACAAAAATTCCTTACTCCCAGTTTTACTGGCTGTTTTCAGGCCAAAATGCAAGTTTTTCAAATCTTTCTTCTTTGCTTATGTTCCTAACTATCACTGTAAATTTGGCTTAAAGATGCCAGCAATATCTATGCCACTACTCGAGTGCTGTGCTGCCTTGAAATTTTCTCCACCAGAATAAGTAGTACATCATCTTTAAATTTAGTCTCAAAAAAGTCTCAAAACATGGTCAGATGTAGACAAATTATTTGCCATAATATTATATGAATGATCTCTAGTCCAATTTTCAATAGTCTTCCTCTTTTGAAACCTCATAAGCCCTTTATCATCCATAGTCTTTTGAGCATTCTGGTCTTCTGAGCTCCCACAAGAACATCCTATTCATCTCCACTTACAATATTCTAAAGTTTTTCCAATTTACATCTCTAAACTTTTCAAATTTCTTCTCTCTGCAAATTAGCTCCAAATGCTTCTAAATCACATGATAGTCATAGTCATGACCCCACTTCTGGTACAATTTCTATTTTAGTCATCTTTTTCAATGCAGTTGTCAAAAGACCTGACAAGAACAATGTTAAAGAGGAAAAGTTTATATTTTGACTCATGGTTTCAGAGTTCAGTCCATGCTCATCAAACTCCATTGCTCTAGGCCTAAGTGAGGTAGAACATCATGGTAGAAGATCATGGTGGAGGGAACAGCTTAAAACATGGTAAACAGGAAGCAGAAAGAGAGAGACCTCCACTCACCAGGGATAAAATATTAACCCCAAACGAACACCCCCCCCCCAGTGTCCTACCTCCTCCAACCACATCTTGTATGCCTACAGTTACCACACAGTTACTCCATATCAGTGGATTAATTCACTGATTATGATAGAACTTTCATAATCTAATCATTCCACCCCTGAACGTTCTTGAATTGTCTGACACATGAGCTTTGGGGAGTACAACATATCCAGGCAATAACACTAGCGATGAACAACTGGATACTAAATTGTAAACAATGCAATTTCAAGTATCATACATGAATTTGAAATAATTAGGGGCAAAACTGACCAGAAATGCAAAAGACTGGTACACTAAAAACTACAAAACATTAAAGAGTTAAATTAGTAGTATAAGAAAATATATGAAAATGTATATTTTGTTCATGGGTTAGAAGATCCAATACTGTGAAATTGGTGCTCTCCAAACTCCTCTGTACATTCAAAACAACCCCAATCACAATCACAAAACTCTTTTTAACAGAAATTGGCAGGTTGGTTATAAAGTTCACATGAAAATTGAAAGGACCTAATAATAGCTAAAATAATTTTTTAGTGAGGTGTGGTGGCACACGGCTCAAGAGGCTGAGGCTGGAAGGTTTCAAGTTCAAAGCCAGTCTCAGCAACTTAGCTAGACCCTGCCTTAAAATAAAAACAAACAAACATAAAAGGACTGGGGATGTGCCTCCATGGTCAAGCAACCATGGGTTCAATCCTCGGTACCAATTTTTTTTTTTTTTAAAGTGAAGAAGGCTGATTATCCTTCATGGATTCTATCAGTGCCAATGTTGCAATGTTGATAGTGTACTGAAGATTGTACTGCTGATGGAGGCAAGGTAAAAGATATAAGATTTCCTGAATGTGCATTTTAAACTTCTTGTTAATCTGTAATTATTGCCAAATAAAATGCTAAAACCTTAAAAGAAAAAGAGAGCCAAATGAAGATAGAGAAGGCATGTCCTTAGAGTCCTCCAACAGGTTCAAACTGGTTCCATTCCCTCCAGGAATTCAGACAACTTAAACTAGTAATAAAGTAAAACAAAACAGAACTAGAGCCTTGCTTGTTGTTCTGCTCATTTCAGACACCATAACATCAAGAAAGACCTACAAAAAGTGTCTTGCTGAACTCTAGACACAGCAAATGTATACCACTTCCATGACCACTATCTAAACACTATAAAACAGAGGGATGCTATCAATGTGTATTAGTCAGCTTCCTATCACTAAAACAAAAAACTTGAGGCAATAAACTTACAAAACAAAAAGATTTATGTTATTCACAATTCTGGAAACTCCCCAGTCTAAGATTGAGTAGTCCATTTCTTTGGGCCTCTAGTGAAGGCAGCACATAATGATGGGAGACAAGAAATGACAGTTCCAACAATTCCCTTCAAGCAAACACATGAATGACCTATGTACCTCCTAAAATGTACACCTCCTATAACTTGTATCACCTCCAAATAATGCCATCTTGGGGACCAAGGCTTTAAAACATGGACATTAATTCAAGTCATAGCAAAAACTATATCCTTAGTGAACCCCAAATGTTGTGTAGTGATTACTACTTCCATTTACAGACTTGAAAAATCTATGTTTTTTTTTTCCCTTGGTGTGGAATTCTTGCCTGCATTTAATAGTAAGAACATCACTGTGAAGTGAACAAACAGAAAAACTTAGACAAGTACATTGCATGAAATAGGTAAAAAACTAAAGTTTAGGAAATAATGGCCATTATCTTATATAATTGGGAGAATACTGGCCCCAGTCAACCCCTACAAACACAACATCTATTCATTTAATCTGAAGAATTAACCTAAAAAAGTGAAATTTTAGAGAGGGGTAAGCCGTAGAATAAAGACCATCAAGTCCCTCAACAATCCTTGAAGATGCACATACTCTTATTAAAGCACTACAGTGGGAAGAGGAGCAAAAAGACCCCTAATACATGGTCCATTCCCTGTAGTTTTCAAAGAAAATCATTCTGCTCCATGCCTTCTCAAATGTATACTCCATATCTGGCATATTGAAGAAATGCTGAGGAGTAATTTCCATTCTTATAGAAAAATCCCCTGCCCTCTTAAAATCAAGTAGTCTGACTAGTCAGACAGTTTCTACAATGCTCAATATATTAACACTTTTTCCTCTAAAATGCCTAAGGCTAACAGTGTGATCCTTTATTACTACGCCTAATATGAAAAATGCTTTAATGCCACATGATAGATGGAAATAGTGTGCAATGAGAAATAACTTCAATTGTACATATCAAAGGGACAGGAAAAAAGGCGTTGTGGGTTTTTTTTTTTTTATTTCATAGACAGAAACCTTGAAAGAATTTTTTTTTATTCCAAGGAGAATATTTTGGGGACCTTTTCTGGAATCAATACAAGTGTTTAGATTTTTTGAGAGAGAGAATAAAATTGTGCTATTAGAAGTTTCTTTGTCTACTGAGTTTAGTATATTATATTTCTTCAATTTTAATTGGATCATGTGACAATGTTAGAAAATAACAGACAGAATTATAATTTTCCCATGTAGCTTTCTTCCCCCTCCCACCATCTATCCTGAGAAGAGCTTTGTATTTTCCTCATGGTTGAGACTCAGTTATGTTTACAACATCCTGTGAACTCTAAACAGAAAGGCTCCATGTGAAGGTCATTTCAAAGACAGAAACTGAGATCCCTTCCCCACAGAACTCCAAGGTCAATCCCCAAGGTGTCTGGTCCCTCTAACTAATGTATATCCTTGAAGCAGTTTCCCTTTTTACTATAAATATCACACTGTTTGACATTTAAAACATCAGTTTATCAATAGCGGCATTTTTCATTAAATGATAAATTTCAGGAAATTATCATACTGAGCAGAAATGCCATGAAGCCAAAAATACACATGTCAACATAACAGATGATCTCCAACCATATTACACGTGACCCACCCACTACTGTGCCCTCCTTATTCAGGTCAGAAAAGAGCTCCTCATACTTATGGTAAATTTTTTCTTTTTTCCAGCTAGTGGTGATTTGAATGTGTGCACTTTGCAGATATCAACGTAGTGGTTAAATCATGTATGCCTTTGTTAGAGACTATAGAGTTCATTACCTCTGTGACAAAAACATTTAAGATGCATTGAAAATTTTGTTTTAGAATTGCCTTTCCAATCATTACATTATAAGCAACTTTCCCCTGCTGTTTACTTACACCTTCAAGTAATATCTCATTTGTATACTGCTTTACATTTTACGAAACATTTGCCCTTTATAAAGCCTCTATTTCATTTTCTTGGTGGGGGTGGGTACTGGAGATTCAACTCAGGGGCACAGAACCACGGAGCCACGTCCCCAGTCCTGTTTTGTATTTTACTTAGGGACAGGGTCTCACTGAGCTGCTTAGGGCCTCACTGTTGCTGAGGCTGGCTTTGATCCTCCAGCTTGAGCCTCCTGAGCTGCTGGGATTACAGGTGTGTGCCACCGCATCCAGCCTCCATTTCTCTCATGGAAATTAAGTAAGGGGTGGATGGAACAGTGGTGATTTCTTCGGTATTCACATTGACTGGAGCACTGTGCTCCAACTTTTGTGTAGTTGGATGAACATGTACAGATGTCCATTCCTAAGAGAGTCACTTTATGCCTTCCATGGAGGACACAGTCTGTCTTTCACGTGGGGCACACCCTCTGAAGCCCTTTCAGCTAAATGAGCTGGTATTCACAGAATCTCCAGGATGTCACCTAGAGGAAGGCGGCTAGCACATGCTCTGCCGGGAGGGGGCTCCAAGAGAAGGAGGGAGGTCAGGGCGGAGGTCTCCGGAGTTCTAAACCCCAGGCTTTAGCCAAGTTTCACCTGGCCAAGCTTGGTGATGGAAAGAAGGACAACAGCTGTCGGCGACAGTAAAATGTGGTTTTTGCTAATAATGTGGTGTTTCAACAAATGTCTGCAGTTACCTATATTTTGTCCTTAAGTGAGGAGATGCTTACATTTTGCCCAAATCAATGTGATTTCTTAGAAAAATTGTGGGTGCATGGCTGAACAATAACTAGCAATCCAAATGGCTACAGGATTCCATGCAGCTCCCCAACAGAAACCTCCTGTTTGAATCATACCTAGGCACCCCTGCTTTTAATTCCTGTATCAGGTCACTCTTATGGGAACAGCTGAGGCCATTTCATAACATATACCCATTTGAGTGAAATTCACAAATATTGATTGAGTTCCTTCCCTGTGCTGAGCTTGCAAAGAAGGGGATGGGGAGACTATTCCATCTCAGGGGCCAATCTTGGCAGGAAGGAGTTGGCATGGACAGCTTGGCAGGACAGGAGAGTTCCCAGTTCTTTTATATAAAGAAGAAGAAGAAGGAGGGTGCAGGAAACCAGTCTAGGCTGATGTGACCCTGGGGTCCAGCCACCCATGAGGCCCAAGTGAAGTTGCAGGCACATGTCGATGGAATCATCAGGCTGGGCTGTGGCTATAGTTCAGTGGTAGAGCACTTGCCTAGCACGAGGAGACCATAGTTCCATCCCCAGCACTGCCAGAAAAAACAAACAAACAAACAAACAAACAACTCAGAACTAGGTGCTAGTGAGCAAATGTCATTTGTCCAATATGTGATTGGTAAATACTTTCTCCTAGTGTATGGCTTGTCTTCTAATTCTCTTAGGTGGGTTTCTAGGAGCAAACATGTCCTAGCCAGGAATATAAAGAGTAGCTGAAGGGATAAGAGGTGTGCTTAATCTATTCTACCAGTGTTCCAGTTGAAACTCCTTCAGATGGGGATATCAGTGTTCTTACATTTGACTATTTGACCAGGCTATAAATTGATTCGTCACCGAAATAAATAATTAAAAATGAATAAAGTCCTTCTGGTAACAAATAATTTTATGATTTTATCATTATTAAAAATGTTGAATAAATGCCCTTTATACAGCTTCCTGAATGCAAACATTGCAGGTTATCTTAACAGCTTCCAAAGCTAATATATTTAAATCAAGGATCTAATTTTCAAAGGGGCTAAAATAAAACATGTTGATATATTATTTACTGTACCATCAGCTAAGAGGTAAATTGTCCTTTCTAACTTCCTATATTCTATGCAGTATACGAGAGCCCCCAAATCTTCCAGTAGAAGGGTTATAGATTCTATCTACTCCAGAGGTCACAAACCTAAGATATGACCCACAGATGGGTTTTCCTGGGACTTTCTTTAACCTCCAAGGTAACTTTTTTTAAAGCTGAAGAAAATATTTAAAAATATGAGATTTCACAGGGATATCTGAATGGGTAGATTCTTAAAAATGAGATAATGTGGCCATAGTGAGCATACAGGTCAAATCTCAGCCTGGGCCGTGGGGTTATGACTCAGTGGTAAAATACTTGCTGAACATACACAAGGCCCTGGATTCCATCTTCAGTACTGCCAGAAAAGAAAAAAATCTGAGTGATAGTGGTCACCCTAGGTGGGCTTGATTTCCCTCCTACCCTGATCCCATCACTAATGAGCATGGAGGCAGCCAAGGATCTTTTATCAATGTGCTTCCACAGTTGTTTTTTTCTTATGCTCATCAGATATTATTGATTTTTGTTGCCTGTCTGGTCTCTCTGGCCTTGACTTTGTACCCTTGTTCTCATTCAATCTCATCTTTTTCAAGATAAGAACACAGTAGTCCATATGGAGGCGTAAAGTCTCATAGTCCTATTTTATGACTGGTAGGATTAGAATTCAAGTCTCTGTGCTCCCAGTTTTACTCCCATACAGCATCATTTTGTCTTACTCTCTTTGTGAAAAATATTTTATGCATGTTTCATACCCCTTATTTTCTTCCCAAATAATCAAAAACAAATTCAAGCTCAACAAACATAGAAAATGTGCAGCAAGTCAGAACTACCCTAGACACTGTTGGATTCAAGCTACAACAGAGCTGACCCCTGCCAGAAGGAACTCCACAAAAGGCAGAGGGAGGACCAGAGAGGGCGAAGCACACAGAGAAAGACTGCCAATGTGGATGGAATGAAGCATTTGCTTAGTGGCAAGTCAGTGGGAGAACAGATGAGCCAGAAAGGTTTATTACAGACACAGATTCAATCATTTTCTTATTTTTAACTTTTTCCTAGCATAGCTATTTAGGAAGCTAAGATTTTCTGACAGATCTATATTCTGGATTCAAGTAAAGTGTGTACCCAAAGGTGGGGTTTGGAGTGACGTATTTGATCTCACTTGTGGCCATGCCAACAGAATATCTCCACCTAAACCCCCTTTAAATTCAGATCCTTAACCCCCCATCAAAGTAGGAATTCTCTATCTGGTGAGAATCTGCTCCATCTGTTAAGCCACCCTCTGGTGGACAAGGAACAGCTACTTCTCAGCAGTGAATAGGACTCACCTCGGGACTAGTATATCCTGACCAAGGTAAGTATCACACAAAAGAGAGTTCAGAAATGGATACAGAGGTATATGCTCAATGAACTTTCAAGAAACCTGCAAAGGTAAATCAAAAGAGAAAGGCAGTCTTTTCAACAGATATTGTTGGAATAATTGAACATCCATATGCAAAATAATAACAATAATTAATAATAATAATGACAAAAGAAAAAAGAAAAAGAAAAGAAAAAATCTTCAATCTAGACCTCACTCCTTATGCAAAAATGTTTGGGGCCTAGTACTTGGTTAAGAGTTAGATGAAACACCAATATGTGACCAATAAAGAAAGAATGGAAGAACAAAACCAAAACTAAATTATAGAAATGTTGCTCTTAGAAATACACCATTAAGAGTATTAGCATAATCACCACATATTAGAAGAAATTATTTGCCAATCACATATCTGACAAATGACATTGATCCAGACTATATAAAGAATTTTGCAAATAAATTTAAAAAGAAATTGAAAAGACAAAGAAATGAATAGACATTTCAATAAGGAAGATATAGAGAGGACAAATATAAAAATATTCCATTTGAGAAATGTGAATTAAGCTCACAGTGAGATACCATTCACATCTGTTAGAATGGAAACTAATAACCAGGCAATACCAGGTGTCCGGCAAGGATGCAGGACAACTGGATCTTTCATCAATTGCTGATGGAATGTAAAATGGTGCAAACTGTTTTGGAATGGTTTGTTACTTTCTTAAAGTTAAACATATACTCACATGTATAATATGTCAAAATACACTCTACTGTCAGGTATATATAAACAGAACAACAACAAAAAAGAGGTGATCCCCAGCTTACAATGGATCAACTTATGACTTTCTCAACTTTATGATGGTTCAAAAGTACCATACAATCATTGTGCTTTTCATTTCCTGTACAGTATTCAATAAATCACAATTATTCCACACCTTATTATAAAATTTATTTCATGTTAGGTAGTTTTGGCCAACTATAAGCAAATATAAGTAGTCTGAGTATGCTTAAAGTAGGCTAGTCAGAGCGATGATGTTTGGTAGGTTAGGCATACTAAAAGCATTTTCAACTTTTGATATTTTCAACTTATAAGTGGTATATTGGGTCTCATACCCACTATAAATCAAAGAAGTATCTGTATTTAGGTACTTTGATGTTGGGTACATGTACATTTATAATCGTTTCATCTTCCTGTTGAATTGATCCTTTTATCATTATATAATAAACTTTATATAAAAAACCATATACACACAATATGGACAATCAATTCCACCTATAATATATTTATTTATGGTAGTGAAAATCCTTTATGTGAATGTTCAGTAGCAACTTTATTCATAATTACCATAAACTATAAACAACACAAAGGCTTTCAGTGGGAGAATGGATAAGGAAAGTGTGGTACATCTACATAGTAGAACAATACTCAAAAATAAAAATAAAAACAACAAGCTACTGATAAAAGCGAACTTGAATGGTTGTCAATAGAATTATACTGAGAAGAAAAAGAGACAAAAAATTATGTACTTTAGGAGAAAATTTACAAAACATTCTAGAAAGTACTAAACTAGCAATTAGCAATAATCGCGCCTCGGATAAACCTCATTGGCTACGATACTGCCACTGCGCAAAGCTTGAAAGTACTAAACTATAAGAAGGGGAGCAGATCTGTAATTATTCAGGGTTTCTGGATGAGGGAAGAGTTTGACTCAAAAGGAGAAACTTATGGAAACTTGAAAAGTGATGGAACTCTTTTGTATCCTGATTGTGTTGGCAGTTACAGAAATCTATACATGTGTTAAAATTCCTAAAATTATATACACAAAAAGGTAATTTTAGATGATGTTGATTAAGATCAATCATATAGAAAGAATTCAAATTGACAATATGTTAGTATGTAAAAGAAGTATCTAACTCCAATAGGATTTGCCAAAGAAATAAAATCCGTATAATGTATATGTTGAGAAAGAGAGAGACAGAGAGAAAGAGGATTTTATGGTTTCATACAGTTATGGAGGCTGAGAAGTCTCAAGATCTAATGGGCAAGCTGGAGACCCAGGAGAGCTGATGAGTAGTTTTTGTTCAAGTCTGGAGACCTGAGGAACAGGAGAGCAGATGATATAAATTCCAATCCAAAATGACAAGCTCAAGACATGAGAAAAGCTAATGTTTCAGTCCAAGCTCAAAAGCCAGAGAGATTGATGTCCCAGCCAAGTAGTCAGGCAACATGAGTTCCCTCTCACTCAGCCTTTTTTGTTCTCTTCAGGTCTATAGTAGGTTGGATGAGGCCCATCCACAGTGTGGAGAGCAATCTGCTTTCCTCAGTCACCTGACTCCAAGGTTATCTCATCCAGAAACACCCACACAAACATGCCCAGAATGATATTTGACGCGTGTGTGTCGCCCAGTCAGTGTGAGACATACACTTAATACTCATATTAACTTCAGGAAATCCTATGCAATGTTATTCTCTGAGGTCCTTGAGGGTTTAAAGATAAAGCCTTAGTCCACATCCTGCTGGTGATGACTACCACCTCTGACACAAAGTCCGTGCTCAGGCCATGTTGGTTGAATGAGAGAGTTATTTTTGAAGTCTATTCTGCATTACTTTATTGTTTCTGTGCTGATTCTGAGACTGGTAAGCTCCTTCAATTTAATCTATCTCAAATATAAAAACCACACTGGAACAGATATGAATCCCTTTACCTTCTCAGACAGCAAAACTTGCCATACGTTTCCCCAGCTCTAGCAAAATACAAGCCCTGCCAAGAATAAGGAATCAATGAATACTTCAGAGTTTGGCAGCTTGAGGCTAAGGGACCTATAAGAGAATCCAAGTGGGCGGGGGGAGGTCAGAGGCAACTGAGTCTCTGGCAGAGGGATCTGATCTGCAGATTCAGATGTATGCATTTGGTGGCAGGGGAGGAGGAGTGAATGGTGAAGGCTGAAGAGTAAAAATGACAAGTGGACCCAGGCCAGAAATCCGGGAAACACAAACTTGAAGTGCTAGCAGAGAAAGGATTCTGCAGCAGAGCCTGAAATAGAACTGCTCTCAGAGAGAAAAAGAAAATCAGGAGGGAGTGGTGTCATATAAACAAAAACGAAGTTGCATCAAGAAGCGGGTGGTCACAGCGTCAAGGACTGCAAAATTTCTGTAGGACTAAAGGAGGACAAATGAAGGTGTCATGTTCATAGATTATTTGAGAAAATCCCAACTACCATTTTTTTTGTACCATACCAGGGGTTGAACTCAGGGGCACTTAACCACTGAGTCATATCCCCAGCCCTTTTTTGTATTTTATTTAGAGACAGGGTCTCACTAAGTGACTCAGGGCCTTGCTAAATTGCTAAGGCTGGCTTTGAACTTGCAGTTGTCCTGCCTCAGCCTCCCGACTACTAATTTTCTATTTTGTACCTGTTTTATCCAGGCAAGACAGTGTTCTTTTAATTAGACAAGAGCAGGTAGAAAGGTAAGCTGGAATTGCAGCCCCAGATGAACCAAGAGACAGCAAGAATTTATTGGACTATATACTATCAATAGACGCTCTCAGGTGCAGTCCAATGACATTCCCAGTGTGGAAGGAACTTACAGGTGTAACTGCAATCACTGTCAGTAGTAGTTGATGGCTTGTAACAGGAGAGAGATGTAAAGAGTGGACACAGGTGAGGGTAGCTTAGAATTTCAGGAAAAGGCAGCAAATGGAGATTTCAAGAAGAACAGTCAGTCTGGCCCTGAATCCTAACGTGGTATGTGGTTGCAGGAGGTATCAGAGATGACTCAGGGTTTAGAACCAGGTCACTGATGGACAGCAATAGCACCAAAATAAACACAGCAGCCTGGGCATCTGTTTGTCAGGAAAAGTGAGGATATAACCTGAGCTGATGTTGGGCTATGCAAAGCGAATGCTGGTGACAGGACCTATCATTTAAGAGGTATTCCATGACCCTCCCTACATGGGTGTCCATGTGGCAATGATCTTTCGATTAATGGTATTTTTCAGAAGTTCTCAGGAAGTGGAGAAAAGAGATTCTCACTGGGTTAGCCACTGGGTTATACTTGAAGAGTGCTTAGTATGAGGAGTGAGGACCCTGGGATGCTCATGAAGGAAGATGAAGAACCAGGACCACAGAGGGTCAGGCCAAAGGTAAGAGAATAAAGAGTTACACGAGCACACTCTTGCCTGGAGCACCCACTTGTGATATTCAACAGCAGGTTGTCTCCTCCACCTGGGACATGCTTCTCCCTGATGCCATTCCCAGTCACCAGGTCAGCTTATGTTCATCCTTAACTCTGCAGCTCAGGTGTTCGCCATTGTCAGAAAACTCTCCCTGACTCTCTTCCTTATCATTTTTTCAAAGAAAAAATAAGTGCCACTACCATTTGCTTCCTCTACTATGTGTTCAGAGGTGCACACAAGAGTGTGAATTGGCTGTGAATGAAGGATGTGTGCCAGGCCACTCTGTTTGGCTTATAGATGGCTGTCTTCTCCCTGTATATCTTCAGATTATCTTTCTTCTATGCATTTCTGTGTCCCCTTATTATAAGAACACCAGTTGTCTTGGCCCTCATTAGAATATGATTACCACTGTAAAGACCCCACTTCCAAGTAAAGACGTACTCTCAGGTACCAGGAATAAAGATTTCAACATATGATTTTGTCCAAACTGTCCAAATCTATTTTTATTGCCTAGAAACATAATAACAGCAACAACAAAAATAGTGAGTGAAGATTTTCTACATAGGAGAGTCCACTCCTCAAATCTTCTGCATTTTAATTTAATTGAAAGAAAACTGGGGTGGGGGGTAGCCTCATTTATATCCATGTACAAACAAAACCAAAGGGGTTCTAGAACTTCAGCATAGTCTGTGACAGACTCATTCCTGACTTCATCCATGACTCAAGTCACAAAGTCACTTATTTAGCAGTTACAGAGAGTCAGCAGGAATTCCGAAAAAGTGAAGACCTCAACCGATGCCTGAGAGAAGGTCATCCCAGAAGCCCACAGGCAGGTAGAGCAAGGGTGGCCTCAGGCTGGCCTTGGGCCAGTCACATCTCCTTCCTTACTGTAGTTTTTTTCAGTGATAAGCAGATGAAAATAACAGTACCATCCTACTGTGTCATTCTGAAGATGAAGTAGGGTATGGAACAAAGTGTCCATCATGGTGTCTGTCATCTAGCGAGCAGTCAGTAAGTGTTTAGAATCTGCCATCCACGGACAGGCCTGCTGTCAATTCTCCTCCTATCTAGTGCACAGAACTCAACAAGGCCAACAGCATGGCTGCTGCTTACTGCCTTCAGCATCCTCTGGAGGCCCAAGTTCAAGCCCACTCCCCTCAGAGGTTTCCAGAGGGTTGAGATAGCTGCCCTTTAATGACCCCTGGCTTCAGAGAAGGCTTCATTTGAGACCACTGGGCCTAAAACGGGTCATTCTGAACAGATGCAGGCCATACACACAAAGGCGCTGGGCCCCGTGAGAGTGCTCCATGAACTTCTCCTCCATCCCCAGGTCCTCACCTCCTCCAGTCTTCTTATCAGCCCAAGGTCTTCACTTCATGGTCTGGAGAGATTGAAAAATCCAGCCTCTCTTCAAGTATACACCACAGAAGAGATATTTAAAAGGCAGGTACAGGTGGCCTAAGTTTGTGAATTGCTATCAATCTTTCCCCTAGATTAATGGAGACGACAGATGAAGTGTGAAGATCATCTGTTGGGGACGATGTTAATGGTTGACAATTCAAAATATCTGTTCAAAGAATCACTGAGGAGAGGAAATAAAAAATGCCATTCTTAGGTCAAAACGTCAGGTAAACTGTGAGGTACTTCATTCCTGTACAGAGTTTTAGAGGAAGTATTAGTTCCTCTAAATGAATGGTTTCAGACCATTAGAAACACGTTATCATATCTACCTTGAGCATTTCAGCACTGGGGAAGCAAACCTGACTTCCTATGTCACACCACGGAAGTACTCAATACATGGTGATGAACGTGAACACAGATGAATCGACAACTCTTCACTGAAACTCAAGTGACAGTATCACTTTGACCCCTTCCTCAGCACCCAGTCATGGTCAGCCAATTGTTGGGTACCTATCTTTGGGATCTTGTCAGCCTTCGTCCTATTCGCTGCCACAGCCTGGTTTCAGGCTCTGATCACTCAGGTTTGTCCTTTGCAGTCTTTCAGTCCCATAGATAAAATGAAACTTGAAATCCTTGACATGGCATTCCAAGGCCCTCCACAGCAGAGCTCCAAACTCTGTTTCCAGGGCTGTCTGTCACTATCCCCCTGTGCCCCAATCAACTTGTGGGCCACCCACAAGGACCATCCGCCTCCCTGGCTTTGAAAATCTCAGGCACATTAATTCTTCATTGCTTTTACTCATGCTGCTTTTTCAACCTTTTACAGCCTTTTTACCTCCTCAACTGCATGTCACCCCTTGCCAATCAAAGCCTACTCAACCATCAGCGACCTTCTCTGACCCCTGGGAGAGAATTAACCAATTCCTCCTCTAAACTCCCACATCCCTTTAATTATATTTTTTTCTATGACACTAGGAGGTAGTGTCCTTTGGGAAGAAAAGTGGAGTCACATAGGTTTTGTTTAAAATCCCAGCTGTTATACATTTTAGGAGTCTGACCTTAGGCATGCCATTTAACTCCTCTGTGTCTTAATTTCCTCATCTCAAAAGTGATTGGTATGATATAAGCACTTAAGTATGATTTCCCTCATTCGTTCTTGGCATAGTCTGTGTGCTATAGCAGTCTCTATTTCTCTCTCTTAGCACAACAGAGGTATTCAATAAATATTAGTTGAATGAATGAAAATTTAGTATATTCTCAAAGGATGCTTCCCAGATGCTCAGATTAACCCCATTAAACATTAATATTCTGTTCAATGGATGAAGCTAAACTAAAGAAATGAAAGACATGTAATCACCACTCGTACCCAGTCCAGCATTCACCAACTTTGTCATTGTCATCAATGTCATCATTTCTCTGTTCTTACTGCATTCTTCTTACTGAACCTTTATTCCAAAGAGATAAAAGCACCTAATTACACTAATCATTCTACCTTATAATTAATCAAAACCAGCTGGAAAAGTAAGTGAAAAATTCCCATTTTTTTCAGTCAAATTTCTTTCCTAAAATTGTATGTGGGATGAAGTCAAAAGAAAATCTATAACTCTAAAAGTGCAGATCTCTAACTCTGCAAATCACATATGCCCCAGCTAGGGACCAATGATGGTTGTGGGCAGTCCAAGGACAAGGGATGCACTCAGTAATGTTTACAGTTATGAGGAAGAACAAATAAATACACAAGACAAAGAACTCCTAGACAATTCAATTCTAATGTTCATCCTTCAAAACATATTCCAGTGTCAAATAATTAGTAAGTGCTGTCAAGGACATTTTTACTTTTGCAAAATAATTCAGTATTTCTTAGTTAATGCAAAAGCCTTATGAAATAAAAAGTAGAACAACTCATGAGTCACTGAGACGTTCATATCTTTTATCTAAATAATATGAATTCTCAGAATTTATTCTCAAAAAATTACTTCAAAAATTAAGAATTCAGTATGCACAGAAATATTTCCTGAAATTTTGCTTTAATAATAACAAAGATATGGAAACATTTCAAATATCCAAAAATTGGAAAATCATTATTTTTAGAGGGTAAGTTATGTTGCCTCTCTAAGCCTTAGTTTACTTATCTTTAAAGTGGGTATAATATGTACTCATCTTTTTAAGGTGATTAAATTAATACAGATGAACTATGTACATTCTAATTTGGGTTCCAAGCAATTCCCTTATTAATAAATTCCTCTGTTAAAGGATTTGTGTTTGTTGTTCTTTGCAATCAATTGATCCCATATTTACATGGGGAGAGGAATACTGGGAGAGACACAGAAGCTTTTCGTTCTCCTTGAGTCTATTCTTACATGTGTGGGAAAATGCAGTAAATATTTAATTAGAGGTTACATGAAGTACCAGGTATTTTATAAAACCTATCAAATCTTTTTCCATTACTGTTCTTTTCCCACAGAGATGTTTGCTGACAAAACCAGTCACCACTAAGCTTTGTATGTGCAAGATCTCATTCACTGTGTATTATTAAACCTATCTTGCAATTGAGGAAATTGAGATTCACAGAGGCCATATATCATTAGTTGAGGAGACTCTATATGGAGTAGTCTAGGCCTATAATCTTTGGGAATGTGTGTGTGTGTGTGTGTGTGTGTGTGTGTGTGTGTGTGTTTGAAGAAACAAAAGAGAGCAAGCTGAGGTGGCAATTGTCTGAAGGACTTACTAGCTTTGAAGTCAAATTTGTCCTGAAGTTGCACCATTTTTACCCACCTTTTGGTGTGTTTCGAGTTTGGAGTGTGTGTGTGTGTGTGTGTGTGTGTGTGTGTGTGTGCGCGCGTGCGCGCGTGCACTCACATATGCTTTCATTTGGTCTGTGGAAATTACTCATGATTAGAGTAGCTGTCTTGAAACTTCATTTGTAAAACAAGCAAAGGGTCTTTGCTAATGCTTAGGTATGTGTTCCTTTGGGGTAGATAGTAGAGCATAATGATGTTGAGATATCACATGTGGGCAGCTAAAGTCCCTACAAATTGTTCTCTCTGCCTCCTCAACTTGTTAAGATCTAGCTTAGCATCATATAGAACCACCAAGACTCCAAAACCAAAATGCCTAACCACAATGATAATCTACTAGTAGCTTTTACAGGATGAAAACCTGTTTTTTATTGGTTCTTTTTAGTTAGACCATTAGGATTCACTTTAACATGATTATACATGCATGAAATATAATTTGCTCTAATTCAGTCCCTAGTACTTCCCCTTTCCCTCCCTTCTTTCCTCTTTGTTCCCTTCCCTCCACTCTACTGATCTTTCTGTTATTTACTTTTATTTGCTTTTTCCAGTTAGTGTCTTGTGGATATACATGATGGTGTGATTTACTGTGGTATATTTATATATGTACATAGATAAGTTAGGTCAGAGTCATTCCATTGGTCTTCCCTTATCACATCCTCCACATCTCCTTCATCTAGTCTGTTGGCATTGGATCTGCGATTTTGCTGCTGCCATTATTCGCCCTCCCCCAACCACTTTACAACCCAGATTGTTAGCCCGCAAACTTCCTCGCCAGCCATTGGTCTGTTGTTATCAGCCCGCAGAATTCCACTGCTTAAGAAGGGCTCCCCTGCCATTTTTCTCTCTCTCTCTCTCCTCCTGGCTTTCTGCTCTCCCCTCCTGGCTTTCACTCTCTCTTGCTCATGCGCTCTCTCTCTCTCTCTTTCTCTCATTTTCTCTTTCACCCTGCAGGGAGACATTCTGCCTGTTTGCTTAATAAAATCTCTTGCGTGAGTTCCCGCGTCTGGAGTGGTTTCTGGGTGCTTTCATTGTCCACCCATCTTTCTTCTATTTTGATCAAATCCCTCCTTCCATTTCTCTCTCCCTCTTTCTCCCCACCCCTTATTTTAGACTAGCTTCCCTACATCAGATTAAACATATCAGACTCATAATACTTTAAATCTTATATTATTAATGTGTTTAGTAGTATAAAAGGGCTTTCTGACCTTTGATCTAAGTTAAATGTAACCACCCTTGCCAAGAAACAACATTATTATTTTAATTAATCTAATTCCAAGATATCTTAATGTAACCCAGATATCCCAGAACTCACCATCCTGAAAGGTCACATTTATTTACTTTTTTCTTATTTGAATGCAAACATATATTTGTGTCTCTTCTCTTTGCACATTTTTATTGGTGCATTACAGTTGAACGTAATGATGGGATTTGTTGTTACATATTGGTATATGCACACAATATAATAATATTATTTGGTCAATATCATCACATTTACTTTTCAAGATCAAAGCATGTAAGCTTAAACTTCCACTAGTCTGATTACTGGAAATAAGACCTCAATTTCCAAAATGTTCCCTCAATATATCTTAGAGTGGTATCCAAGTGCTTTGCTTTATCGCCCCAAATTTGCTACCCTCCAAGTTAGTGGGAACAGGCTTCGCAACTATCTCTGCCCATGTTGCAAGGCCCAAGGTCCACATCAAAATCAAGGGTGCCATATCTAGATGCTTTCCCAAGTTCCCATGTTCAGGGTATCATGACATTGCTGGAAGAAAGAAACACAATTCATGTTCTCAAATTAGTCATGAAGTAGCTCTTGCCTGTAGACACATTCTTCTTACCAAAAGGTCAGGCCTCATCACTGATGGCAATTCAATAATGAAGAGAAGTTTTCGAAAAAAAGAAAAAAAGTTTGTTTGCTTTGCTAGCAAAGGAGAAACACAGGCTGTGATTCTGCCCTTCAGGGAGAACAGAGGTTTTTCTAAAACGAGGTGATTCAAGGGTTATATTCCAAGTATGCCCTAGGTGAGGGGAGATGGGTAGGAGGGAAGTGAGGATGTCCTAATTCACTTTTTAATTTGGGAGATTTCTTAGATCTTCTTGTGCCACACCCAAAATCTGAATCACTTCATTCCTGTGGTGGGTCTGTGCTCAAGGACACATAACCCAGACTAGGATGCGGAAGAAGGGTAATCCTATTTCCCGAGATTCAGGAGGGGGAAGGGGAAAGGAAGAGAAAGAAACCTGTTTTAAACATAAGTTCCAGAGGCAGAGCAGCAAGGGCTACATTCAAAGCATGAAGTAGACGACTATTACAGTCTCATAATAACTGAGGAGTTTTGAAGGCTGGAATCTTGAAGATTATCTCATAAAAATAAAGTTCTGTACATTTCTGGTGCCTGGACTTTTAACCAGAGAAGCTCAAACCCAGTTGACTGGACCAGAGGACTGATGGTCTTAGAATATAGGAAACAGTCTCTGAGATATACGATTGTTTGCAGGAGGTTGACTGAGGAGGTTCCTGAGAGTGACAAGTGCTGAACTGTACATGAGCTCTGGGTTCCAGAAAGTATTGGCAGTGGGAAGTCTACCACCACCACCATGACCACCATTGTTACCAAAAGATCAGTCCTTGTCCCCAGTGCCAATCCAATAGTAAGGACATAATTTTGAGAAAAAGGAAAAAAACAGATTTATTGTTTTGTTAGCAAAGGAGACGCACAGGGGACTCATCTCAGAAACTGTGATTCTGCTCATCAAGGGGATCAGGGGGATTTTAGAGAGGTTATTCAAAGGCTACATTGCACATATTCTATCAGGAGCTGTAATTCACTTGTTAATTTGGGAGACAGTCATTTCTGAGATCTTCTGGTACCATCCCCAAAGTCTGGATGACTCTGTTCCTGTGGTGGGTGTGTGCTCAGGAACGGATAACTCTGCCGAGGATGGGGGAAAAAAGGTAACCCTGTTTCCCCTGGGATTGGGGAGGGGGAGAGATTAGGGAGGAACAGAGAAAGAGAGGAAGACAGAGAAACATGTTGATTTTAAAAATCAGTCACAGTGGCAGAGCAGCAAGGGCTGTGTGGATCACTGTTATACCATTACCACCTTTTGTTTTAGTTGTTCTAGAAAAACAAAGGACCACCCTGCCCTTGCATGTTTTCATGCTCCCAGGTAAGACCTATTGCATTCTTCCACTTGATCCCCATGACACTCCTTGGGGGTACAGATGACTCCCTAGTCTCCTACCTGCATAAAACTCTAACTCCTCTTCCTTTGAGAAGTTCCTCATGAATGCAGTTTTCCTATTGCAATGACCTCCATGAAAGAATCTACGAAGTTGCTAGGTACATTAGTTTACTGACAAGAGACAAGCCTGTGGGGTGGAGGGGCAGGATCAAAAAGGTAGGGTTGAACAGTGGGTGATGTTAACTTGTGATTAGGCTGCAAATTTAGGGCTTCAAGTAATTCTGTATGATTCTGTGGGAACTCCAGAGCTGGAATGGCCCTTCACAATTGTCCCAAATTGAAGCAAGTCTGCTTAGCTTTTTAAAAAAATATATATATTTTTTATTTGTTCTAATTAGTTATACATGAGAGTAGAATGCATTCTGACACATCGTCCTTAAATGGATTATAACTTCTCATTCTTCTAGTTATACATGATGTAGAGTTACACTGGTTGCAGAATCATATATGTGCATAGGGTAATAATGTCTCATTCATTCTACTATCATTCCTACCCCCACACCCCTCCCCTCCTTTCACTCCCCTCTGTCTAATCTGAATTCTTCCCTAGCATCAGCATGTCTGAGAAAATATTTGGCCTTTGGTTCTTCAGGACTGGTTTATTTCACTTAGCATGATAATCCCCAGTTCCATCCATTTACTGGCAAATGTCATAATTTCATTCTTTTGTAAGACTGAGTAGTATTCCATTGTGTATATATAGCACATTTTCTTATCCATTCATCTGTTGAAGGGCACTTAGGTTGGTTCCATAGTCTGGCTATTGTGAATTGAGCTGCTATAACCACTTATGTGGCTGTGTCACTGTAGTATGCCGATTTTAAGTCCTTTGGGCAGCTTTTGTATCCATGAATTAACCAGTTATTGAGCCCCTTGGGAGAGGAATGACTCAAAGCAAACCACTTCTCTAAGGTCTAGGGCAATTTCCAGTCAGGGGAGGGTGTTCTCAGTACCAGAAGTCATATTCCCTAGCTCTGAGGATGGTACTGTACAGTGGTTTGGGTCCACGTATCCATTCCAGTAATGAATAGACATCTATGAATATCAGTGAATTAAAAGGATATAAACAAATCTTGGATGCCAGTAATATATAGAAAATAATGCACAGAAACTGGGGAAAAGAGATGGTGGGTTCTCTAGGAAAATTTTTGAGCTCTCAAGGAGTTTTATTAATATTTAAATTTTTAAAGATTTGTAACTTTTTTTTGTTTTGGGTTTTTGCAGTACTGGGGATTGAACCCAGGGTTGCATACTTGCTAGGCAAGTACTCTGCTACTGAGCTACATCCCCAGCTTTCAAGCAGTTTTTTAAAACTGTGGTTCACAAACTCTCCTGAGATAATGTCTTAAAGCATTAATCTTGATAATGAGCCACTCCATATACATTTTTTCCTAAAGGAATTAGCAACTTATTCATGAATGTTTAATGAAAATAAAATAAAAAAATCAACTGACACCACTTGTTGCTACTTAGTCAACTCAGTTCCAGTCTCCCCATTTTTTTCTGAAGAGAAGTTTCTCTTCCTGGATTTCTTATGAATTTGTGCCAGCTGGGCTCAGGACAGAAATTCTGCAAGTCAACACTTTTGTTATAATCAGTCTGACTCTTTCAGCGTCTTCGTTCCATATTCTTAGAAGCATTTTCTGAGCTCCTGCTCCATGACAGAGATGTAAAGCATTTCCCCCTAACTTTCTACGCTTGATAACTGCCACCATAAAGTCAAAATGACTTTGTTAGGACAATGTCTGAAAAAGGAGAGGCAAAACACAGACTACAGTTAACTCAGTAAGTTACATTTATAAACTGGTGAAGACAGTGTTGCGTAAAATGCTCTTTCTAGATTTCAGAGATCTAGAAATCTGGAATCTAGAAGTACTATCTTTGGTTGGTAGCTCGATGGAGACAAAGTGTTATGGTTTGGATGTGAGGTGTAACTCAAGAGCTCACATGTAGAGACAATGCAGGAAGGTTCAGAGGAGAAAGGATTGGGGGCTGTGAGAATCTTAACGCAATCAGAGAATTAATCCCTGATGGGATTAACTGAAGTGGTAGGTGTGGTTGGAGAAAGTGGGAATTGGGGTGTGGCTATGGGGTATATGTTTGTATCTGGAGAGTGGATTCTCTCTCTGCTTCCTGATGATGCAAGTTGCTTCCTTCTACCATGCTCTTCCCCACCTTGAGCCCTGAGGAATGGAACCTGTCTTTTGTGGATTAAGACCTCTGAAACCATGAGCCTTCAAATAAACCTTTTCTCCTTTAGAGTTGTGCTGGTCAGATCCTTTTAGTCACAGCAGTGAAAAAAGGCTGACGAAAATATGAGGTGTGCCCCAAAAGCTCACATGTGAGACAATGCAAGAAGGTTCAGAGGAGAAAGGATTGTGTTGTAAGGGTCTTAACCTAATCAGTATATTAAACCCTGATGGGGTTAATTGAAGTAGTAGGTGTGGCTGGAGGAGGTGGGTCATTGGGGGCGTGGCTATATTCGTATCTGGAGAGTGGAGTCTCTCTCTCTGTGCTTCCTGATCATCATGTGAGCTGCTTCTGTCTGCCACACTCTTCCACCATGATGTCCTGCCTCACCTTGAGCCCTGAGGAATGGAGCTGGCCTTCTATGAACTAAGATCTCCAAAACCATGAGCCCTCAAATAAACTTCTCCCCCCGGCAAATTGTTCTGGTTGGGTCCTTTTAGTCACAGCAACAAAAAAGCTGACTAAAACACAAAGGGTGGTAGAAAGGTGTTTGCTTTGCATTTTGTTCTGTGGGAGGAGAGACTGAGCATGTTTAAATGCTAATGAGAAGGGACAAGGGAGTTAGCAGACAAGATGGAAGATCTAGGAAATAGAATAATTTATGAATTCTGTTCCCTGCAGAGGACTAAGAAGTGGGATTAACCTGAGATTGCCTTATGTTTTTAACTGTGATCTGGGGAAGGAAGGGGTTAGAATAGGAGGCCAGAAAGCTAGGGATGGCTGGATCGATTTAGGGTTATAGTTTTACCAGATGATACATAGGACAATAAAGGCTCAAAAAGGTGAAAGATTGTCACTGACGAATAGATGAGATAAATCTAGTATCTAGATTAAAAGAGAACAAAGGGTGAAAACTAAAGAAAACTGGTGGTTTTGGAGAAAATGAAAAAGTCTAACATTGGGAGACATCAAAGTAAGTATTGGACAGAGGAGAAGAATAGGAGCAAGAGCTAGAACTCACTACACTCCAGCCATTGTCCTAAAAAATCAACTCAGAATAACCCTGTTATAGTTTTGATATGAGGTGTCCCCAAAAGCTTATGCATGAGTCAATGCAATAAGATGTACAGGTGAAATGATTAGGTTATGAATGCATTAATCCTCTGACAGGGATTAACTGTGTGGTCACCATAGGCAGGTTGGGTGTGGCTAGAGGAGGTGACTCACTGAGGGTGTGCCTTTGGGTTTATATTTTGTCCCTGATAAGCAGAGCTCTCTCTGCTTTCTGTTTTCATGTCCTGAGCTGCTTTCTTTCCCTGTCTCCTGCCATGATGTTCTGCCTCATCTAGGGCTCAGAGCCATGGAGGAAACTGTCTATGGACTGAGACTTCCAAATCTGTGAGCCCCAAATAAACTTTTCATACTCTAAATTTTTCTTGTCAGGTCTTTTGATCACAGCAGTGAAAAGCTGACTAAAATCCTAAGAGGTACACATTATTATTTTTGAAGAAACTAGTACACTGAATGGTTAAATCATACGTGCAAAATCAAATAGCTAAGAAGTGGCACAGCTATGGTCAGTCTGACTTCTATCTCTGCTTCTCTCTACAGGCCAGAGAAGAGGGCTTGAATTTGTTATTTCAAATTGATAGTTGAAGGTGATGATGAGGTCTAGGGTATGACAAGGTAGTAGATGGTTGTAGTGGGACTGAGGCTGTACATAGTCCATAATACCTCTTCTGCCCTCTCCTTCTGCAGTGGAAAGGAGACTGCAACATCCCAAGGATTTCCTGCTGGTTATTGTAACTGCAGCCTTAGTACATTTGCAACCATCTGGGCTGCGACTGGGTACCCAGTGGTGAAGGTGAATATGGTGCCTACCAGAGATGAAGTGCTTGATGAAGTTCAAGTAGAAAAATCCATTCACATGCAGGACTCAGAAGTGAATCCCAAAATATATGGGTAAAACATGCTTCCTGACCCCATGCCTCATTTTTGTAAAACTTGCATTATGAGCTTTCTTTTGCTGGGTGTTCCCTGTGATTCCAGCTGAGTGTTTGGTATTGCTGCGAGAATGTCAGTTTGGGGCCCCACAGCTGGAGGAGCACTGCCTTATAGTCACATCATTAGAGTGAATCTGAACAGCCCTCATCACAACAGTGAATGTGTGGAAGACTGGGTTCAAAGTCCCAACCTTGAATGCAGCTATTTAGTTAGAAGGTTGCTTTATCATGTGTTTTCTCTTCAGAGCTTTGGTGCTAGGAAAACTAACATACACATTATCATCTAATCTGAGGAAGCTAGTAAATCAATGTCTTAAAGATTTCTAGCATGGGGGTGTGTTTAGAATCGAGTTATGTCACTTACTACCTGCATTTTTGCCCAAGTTACTTGAGTTTTAGTTTTTTCATCTTTAAGACAGAGTTAGTAATG
Source organism: Sciurus vulgaris (assembly GCF_902686455.1). Classification (NCBI taxonomy): domain Eukaryota; kingdom Metazoa; phylum Chordata; class Mammalia; order Rodentia; family Sciuridae; genus Sciurus; species Sciurus vulgaris. The sequence continues at coordinate 10,904,890 of NC_136471.1, read as the reverse complement.
AGAAAGAGATACTTTCTGAGGAATACTTAAGGGAGTCAGGCTTATATTAAGATCTCATACATGGAGGCTGGGTGCCATGAGCTCACTGTAATCCCAGGGACTCGGAAGGCTGAGGCAAGAGGATCACAGGTTCCAGGCCAGCCTCAGCAACTTAGTGAGGCCCTAAGCAACCTAGTGAGACCCTGCCTCAAAATAAAAATTAAAATGGTTGAGGGTGTAGCTCAGTGACAAATTGCCCCTGAGTTCAATCCCTAGTACCAAATTTAAAAACTCTCATACATGGGGATAGTGGTAGTAGTAATTGTTATATTATTGATTCTACTTTCTCATAGTCGATTCATTTATTATCCCTCCTTTACTTACCCATCCACTAAAAAGTTCCTTTCAAAGTCATCAACATCACCCTTGATGTTAAATTTGATGGTTACTTTGCAATCTATATTAAATAGGCCTCGTGGTAGCATTTAACACCTTTGACCATTTCTACCTTCTAAACAACATTTCCTTTGGCTCTGCACTAACATCTACTAAGACCCAACTATGTGTCAGGCACTGTTCTAAATGCTTTACATTCAGTATCTCATGGACTTATACTGTTGACAGCTCCATTTTGCAGATGAGGGAAAAATGCTCAGAGAATTTTTATTCCGTTTAGGTCACAGTTGCTCTGAAACATCAAAGTCGTGCCCAAGCCCCTTCAAAACAATCAGCCTGTTACAGCTTAGATGGAAACACTAAGGCCTCATTTATAAGAGGAAGAGACAGGCAGAAAAGTGGGGTTTTATCTTTTGTGCTACAAATAAAATAGACTCTATCTCAGTCCCGTGAGAATCAGGATGCCTAGTCATCCATGCTCTTCAGAAGGCATGAAGAGTGTGTCTTCCATAATTGTTGCAACAACCCAACTGTAGGTACTAAGGCCACTCAAGGAAACTTGGCAGTGATTGTTGCTGCCATAAGTAATAAGTACCATTTCATGATTCAGCATTTCCCTATACATGATTCTTCTGAAGATTATAAATAATTCACACTAAATTATAGTTACTAGAAGTATATTTTAAACTTAAAGTTGGAATTAATAATGTTAATGTCTAAAACCACCTTGGAGGGGAAAAGCAAATGTTTTGACTATCCAAATAATACTTTCTAAGGCCATTAGGTAGCTTACTTAACATTCTTTAAAGTACTAGTGATTTCTACGTGAAAATGATGTATAATTTTTATGTTAACATGAAATATTACAAAGCATAATTAAATAGGCTTATCAGCATTCTCACATTTTGGGGGTGAAATTTGAAGGCACAAATTCAAAGGCTTATTAAACTGGATGAGTGATTACTATATCTTTTTTCTTAATTATAAAATATTTATACTCCTGATGTCATGGACCATACAGTATTTATGCTATATATGCAGTGGAATCTGTATTCAATATTTGGGCAATGTGACAAGAGAAAGAACCTATCCCCTAAATTGATTCTAAAATTATCTTCAATTTAAAGCATTATCTCAGAATTGCACATAAAGCTCTAATTCCAGATAAAGTAAGATTTTTTAAACTTGCCCAAGAATTTGCTGCAGGTCTCTAGTCACTTTGCCAGTAGAGTTAGCTAGTTGTATTGAACACCTTTCCACCTGAATCATAATTTTGCTATAGACCCTTGCTCTCCCCTATCCCCACCTGCCTATTTTTAGAAAGAAATCCATTTGTCTTTAAACATTAAAATGCAACTGAATCTTTTATCATCAATGCCAGATTTGGAGGTCTTCCAGTAGAGATTCGATTATAATAATGAGTAAAAAGGTGGCTTTCTATAAGTATCTTAAATTTGTTCCTTTTCAAATATACAGGTGAGTATTAAGTCATAAGGCAGAGTTACTAAAACTATACTCTATATAGCCCACCCTCTGCATACTGAATCAGTGAGCATAGGGTGGGGCCAGAGAATCCCATACTAGTATCTCCTTTGACTCTTTCTTATGTAAGTGGTCCACAGATTTCACTTTGATGTAATTCCCTTGACACTCGGCATTATATTTTATTGTACCCTACAGGCCATTTTGTATAAAAGAGAGTTCGAATACTACAGCAGACAGCCTGCGTTGACTCTAGATTCTGTCATTCAGCAGCTTTCAGGCAAATGTGGCTTTAGGTAAATTACTTCACTTGTTACATCTTGTTCTCTCATTTATAAAGAGAGGTATTAATCCTTGCCGTGTACCTCCCAGAATTCTTAGCAGGATTAAAAGACCTAAAGGCCATGTGTGGCAGAGATGACATCACGTGTTCACTAGCCTCTTCTCGCTTTTTCCTGAGCACACATTTAAGTTGCCTTTCTGAGCCTCCCTTAATGGGGCCACGAATAAGGCAGGTAGAATGAGACAAGTATTACATCATAGACTTACCCCACAACTGATTTGCTTCCCTGTTCATCATCTACACGTCAATTTCCAACATAGTCTTGGGAGATGTGTGTGGAACATGGATAGCCTTGAACCTGAGTGATTGCTTAGAGCTAAGCCTGCTCTCAACCTTCCTGCATTGGATTGAAGCATGGGCAAGAAACAAATGTCGACTTGTTAAACCCATTGAGATTTGGGAGCCATTTGTTACTCAAATTCATCTACTCTGTGAGCCATAAAGTCATGTATAGATATAAGAGATGAAATCGAAGAACACCTGGGACAGGAGAAAAGCAGAATTATAGGCCAGGTTGGCTTTTGCAGAAGAGATATTAGATCTGAGAGGGGCCTTCTGTTCACAAATCCATCTTCACTACATGTGTGCCTGTACCACTGGGCATTTTTCTGACAATGAATCACAGAGACGACAAAGTCATTAAGATGGGAGAACACAGACATTAGCAGCAATGAAAAGTAGACAGCATATATGACAGCATGGATGCCTAGGAGGAGGGTGGCAGGTCAGGGTGGCAGAGGCCTGAGGTCATTGAAGAGCTGGATTCAGAAGCTAGGCATACAATCAGGAGTTAGGGAGCACACAGGCAAGGGATGTCAGGAAGAAAGGAGGCACTTGCCCTGACCACCAAATACGTAGAAGCCAATGACCTGTATGAGTCAGGGCATTGGAGAAGATGGATTAGCATTCAGGAAAACTGTTTTTTGGTTTTTTGTTTTTGTTTTGTTTTTTTTTCCTGTATCATTTGAATGCAACCTCTTAAGTCTCCAAACAAATCTAGAGTGTTGAATCTGGAGTTCATGGATCTGAGGGGTACAAGAATGAACTTTCAAAAGAGTCTTCAATTTGCTAAATTTGAATGGAAAATTATCTTCCCATGTTTATGGTGGTAGAGTCCATTTTCATCAGCTCCTCTTATCTATAGGGAGAGTGGAAATGTAAATTGGTATAATCATTTTTAAAAACTTTATTTATTTATTTAGTACTGGGGATTGAACCAAGGTGCCCTTAACCCGTGAGCCATATCCCCACCCTTTTTATTTATTTTTCTAAATTTTGAGATAAGGCCTTCCCAAGTTGCCGAGGCTGACCTTGAACTTCTGATCCTCTAGCCTTAGCCTTTCAAGCTATCGGGATTACAGACTTGCACCACCGTGACTGGCTGAAGTCATCAACTTCTTAAAGGGACTCTATGAAGAAAATGCTTACTAACTGCTTTGCTGGTTTTGTGAATACATGAAAAACAAGTGTTTCTTATTAACCATCTCTTTACTTTCATGCTCAGCATACAATAGGTGTTCAGTAAATGATAACTGAAGGCAGAAATGTGTTTTTCTGTGATTTTCCAAGTCGAAATTACCCTCTGGGTCTCGGTGATTACCAAATCGCTTAGTATGTCATTCCCTATGGAGTTGCTGACAGACTGCATTGCATCTAAATTCATTGTTTACTTACACCCCCCTGCCGAGTCTGTAATCACTTTAAAAGTAAGCAGGCACTGTGTTAAGTTCATCTTTTTATTCTCAACTTTACCTAAGACAGGAAAGAAAACCACATAATTCACGATGTCCATTACCTCATTTGGTTTTTGATAACAATCTTTAAAGATATCTAGTACTGTCATTCCCATTTTACAGACAGAAAACTAAAGATCAGCCATGTTATTGGATTTTTAGGGTCATATAGATAGTAAGCTGAAAGCCCAGAGTCAAATTCTATCTAATTCCAAAGGTGTGGACTATGTTTATATTATATTATATTTTACAATAGTATAATATGCTCCTGTTATTGACCCTCCAGATTGTTGGATTGAACAGACATGAACAGAGGTGAGCTGAATTTTATGAAGATGGAATAATCATGGCCTACCACATGGTCAGAGACTGCTGAATTAGTCCACCCATCTCATTTTACAGGTAGGTAAATGGAAACTTATAGTGGAAGTGTGGCTTGGTGTCCTACCTCCTTGAATGAATTCTTCTTCATCCATGATGTTCTGTGTTCTCCCTGTTTTGTTGGTTCATGCTGCACTGGACTAAGATAAAAGGGTCAACAAATATAGGTAAATCTCCATAAAAAGATATGACATGACTTTTCAGTTTCATTTGGCTCTTTAAATATTTTAAGATATCCTTTGACAGCTGTTAATGATCATGGTTCTTGATTAGACAATGCACTTTCATGCATCTAATTTTCTACATTTTTTCTTTCAGATATTCTTTTTTAAATATAAGTAGAAATGTAATAGATCTTATGATCAATGTAGTCTACTTAATTCAAAGCAATTGTAGTCCCTCATTAGTAATAAATTAAATATTTAAGAGAGCAGATCATCTTAATCTGTCACAAAGAGTTCTATCATTTGCCATAATTTAAGAGGTCAAAGTGTGCATTTTATAATGATCACCTATATCCAGTATTTATCCATCTCATTCTAATATTCTGTGACTCATGGGGCTTACCCAAGAAACTTGCTGAGTTAGAAATAGAACCAAATAGAAGGACAAAACAAACATCACTTGTATCTAAGAATTGTTGGAATGATATTCAGGAGAAGCTGCTGGTTTCTATGTTATTCCAACAAATCTCTTCAAATCAGAATATTTAAAAGTAAGAATGGGATCCAAATTAGAATAAGTTATACTCCATATGTGTATAATAGGTCAAAATGTACTCTTCTGTCATGTATATCTAAAAAGAATACATAAAGAAGAACATACATTTAAAAACTGAATTAAACAGTCAATTATTTTTGGACTGATTTTGTAAAAGCAATTCCAATGAAAAGCAAGTACCCTTGACCCTCAAAATACCAATTCAAAGTATTGGTTTGTCTTACTTTTCTTTTGATTAGTTTGTATCTGTATGTTTGAAAACATACCTTTTGATTTCTCTTAAGGCTAAGGTCAGTTGCTAGATGAGATCAACCAATAGTAAAACCAATCATAAAAGATTAAGTTTGATGAAAAGAAAGAAAAATTTGAATTTGGGATCAAACATGTTTTGACTTGATTTGAAGCCAATAAATGAAATCCCTCACGTAAACAAAAGTGTTTGGCTTTCTGTGAGAATTTTAGTAAATGCCTTTGTAATGGTTTTGTTACAAAATTTAGAAAAGAAAATAACAAGAAATTCTTTAGTAGAAAACCTAATATATTTAAATCTCATAAAAGAATCTAGTAAATAATGAAACCATATCAGCAGAAGGAAAAGATGTGATAGCAATACAACATAAGCTCAAAGGTCCATAAGTGTCATTCATTCAATAAGCACTAGTTGAGTGTCCACTCTGAGCAAACCAACAGGCTCCATCATGCACAGGTTAAAGAGCTGACTATAGCAGGAAGCTCGCAGTTCTGCCCTCCAGGTGTTCTCAGACTGCAGTGGTGATAGCAATGCAGAACTAACTGTAATAAAAGGAGTCCTGGGAAAGAGAGAGATGTCACAGAGTGTGAGTTCTGGAAAGGAAGAGAGCAACTCCAGCAGGGGAGATATTTGAAATCACATAGAGAGTATCTAGAGCTGACACTCCATTAGAACATACAGCCAGTCCCCGGGACATACTATCCTCTGCAATGCATTGTGATCAAGTTATGCTGGTGATCTAATTAATGGGAGTACCGCGGGAGCACAAGGAATCTGGGAAGGTGCTGAAAAAGGACACACATGAGTTAAAATGAAACAATAACAGGATATAATGCCAGAGAGGCAAGTAGGAGCCTGATCATTTAAGGTCTTAAACATCTCATTAATATACCTCAATTTTGCCCTGTGGGCAATGAAGAGCCATCAAAAGGTTTTAAGCACAGAGACGTGTGGTCATATTTGCATTTGAGAAAAATCATGCTACCTGCAGTGCAGATAGTGAAGTGGAGGGGAAAGGAGTAGAGAGGTGGTAGGACAATACGTTGAATTTGTTTTTAAACAAAAAGTGATGAAGGTAGTGGTCGTGAGGCTGGAGAAAGTGGAATTTATTTGACAGTAGAAGTAGAATGGAAGTAATGAATCTTAGAGATACTTCTGGATAGAATTGACTGGACCTGGTAAGTTATTGGAATTGAGGATATAAGGAAAAGAAGAGGCAAAATTATACCTCAAATTTTAGCTTGGCTGACCATATAAGTAATAGCATGGCACTAAAATATACAGCACAGAGGAATTGTGTTTCAATGGAAGAGGTGGCAGTGGTGGGAAACTGGAAGAAGAAAGTAAGAAACTGGTAAAACTTCTGGAAGCAAGAAACACCTTATTTTTTATCATTGTACCCCAGTGCCTGCTCAACACATACTGGAATGATTTAATGAATGACGTGAATTCTCATTTTTTGAAGTGTCACTGAAGAGATCTGAACCTGTGAGCTATGTTCTAGAGTGTGAAGAAAACCCATTGCAATGCATTGACCTAGTAATTACTGAGTGCCTGCTAATGTGCCGGGTAGAATTCTAGGCACTCGGGATCTATCAGTAAGCAAAACGATGGCAGACCTTCTTCATGAACTTATATTCTAGCTCAGTGAGACAGACAATAAACAAATAACCATGTAATATTTTAATTGGTGATAAATACTATGAAGAAAATAAAGCAGCATAATGTGGGTAGTGAGTAGGTGCTTTTAGAATAAAGTGGGAATGGTTTCTCTGAGAATAGAGATCTGAATGAAATGAGTGGGACATGTGGTTATCTCTGGGCAGAGTATTCCAGGAAGAAGGAATAACTAGTGAAAAGGTCCTAAGGCAGGAGCATTCCTAGCACCCTTCATGTTCAAAGAATAACAAAGAGCTGAGTGTAACCTGTGAAGAGTGAACAAGAGGAAGAGATGTGGAAAATGAAACAAATGACTGCAGGTCAGAAAAACAAATGGTTGGATTATGTAGATCTTTCAATTTAATTGTAAAGACTTGTCTTTCTCCATATGAGATGGGATCATCTAATGGTTTTGAGGAGGGACATAATCTGACTCACATTTTTGCAGGATCAGTCTGTGCAGTGGACAAAATTGTTCAGGGGCAAGAGTGGAAGGCAGCAGACTAGATAGTAGATTCTTAAAGCCATCCAAGCAAGATGTCATGAATCTTACATATTTGGCAACTAGAAAGTCACTCATGACCTTGACAAGAGCTGTTCCATGGAGTGAAGTGATACGGTTTGGATGAAAGGAATGATTACAGTGGGTTTAAGAGAGAATGGGAAGAGAGAAAGTGGAGACAGATATTTATACATAGATAATATACAATAAAGCCAGACAGATATTTCAGAATAATGATGTAAAGGAAAGAATAGAAATGTTGCTAGCCATTCAGAATGCCAGTGGAAATTTTAGATATAGGGAACCATGGTCCTAGAATAGAATGTGGAAGAACCCCAATATCTAAAGATCCAAGAGAGAAGGTACCAGCACAGGAGACTGAGATGCTGTTAATGAGGTGGAAGCAATACCAAGAAAGCATTTTAAGCAGAAGCCAAGACAGGAGAAAAATGAATGGTCAACTATGTTGAATGCCACTTTCAAGTTAAGTACTATGAGGCTAGTCCACTTGACTTGGCAAAAGGTCATTGTGATGGAAGGGGGCAATGCGATGCTATTGTGGGTTGCAGAGGGTTGAGATAATCCAAGAGTAAAGTAACCAAGTCCATTGATCTAGGATGGAGAGCTTGATCTATACAGAAGGAGAAACTATGTATGCATGCATGTGTGTGGGGGTGTGAGATAAAAATGCATAATGGTTTCTTTAAAAAATAACAGCATGGATTGAGGAATTAAACATTTAAACACTGGCCATTAGGGAACCGAGTCTGCTACCCAGTAAAGGTGCTTCGAATGAATGGCCAATGTAATTCTTTTATAAAGGTGTAAGATTAGTGATTAAGACATGGAACACAGTGACTGAGTTTGAAAAGAAAGTGGAATTCAGATCTTATTGCCTTCAGAGCTGAAATTAGTGCTTAATTGCAATAATTATATCTTCTCTTTTTCCTGGGACAATTATCTCCCCCATCTCTCTTTGGTATTTGAGCTCTTCTTGATATTTATTTAAGCCACTCTGGGTCGATGTACTTTTACTATGAGCTTCCTCATAATCAATTTCCTTTGGAAATAGACAATTACAAATAATATTTAAATGTCCCTTGGGAAGTAGCACTGCGACCAAAAAAATTGAAAAAATTAATTATAATTCATTTCTCTCCTCTACAAGAATGCTTCTTGGAATGTTTTATATTGGATTGTTTGCTGAGTGTGGAGATGGCCAGAAGGTAAAGAGCTGAGCATGTTAACAGTATTCCTTTCACTGTGACTGACTATTGAACTAGGGTTAACTTGTCAAGGGGAAGAAAATATTTTTGGATATTGCTCAAAGTAGCCATCCTCCAAGCAGCTGGATGAATGTACACTATTCCTGTCCTGGGTTCTCTTCTCTTTTTTTCTCCCCAAATTTCATATAGCTCTCAGCCCTCTTTTGTTAACATGTTCACCTCTGCTTGAAGTTGAACTGTCATTTATTGAATAATTACATGAACCCAGATATTTGGGTAAGCTAAAATAATATGTTAAATTTAGTGAAATGCTTACCTGAATAGTTTCATGTCATTTACTATGCAGAGTAAACTTTTTTGGTAGGTACAATTCTTACGTCACTTTACAACTGAGAAAACAGAAGAAAAGTATGCAGAATAACCTTCCCAACATCGAACAAGTAGGTAGTGATGAAATCAGGATCCAAACCCAGGGCATATGGCTCCAAAATCTATGTGTTTAACTACTATGCTCTACTGCTTTTCTTGGGCTAGAATACCCTGTTGCACTCAACATCTTCATTTGCATTTTATAGGAAAGGAAGTTGAGGCTCAGAGCCAAGAATCTTGAAGTTGTTCAAGATAATACAAATAAAATCAGAAATAATTCCCACACCACTCTTTTCACACTTATCAAACACTGTTTATTTAGACTTTGTCTTTTTCTTAACTCGGTATTTGCCAAAATGCATTCCTTGATTGTTTTCAATAAGCATTATTTATAAAAAGTTCTCAATAGCAAATACATTTGGGGAATCTGGGGTTAAGCAAAGCTAAAGAGGTCTCTTTTCTACAAGTCTTTTCCTACACCTTTGATATACTAATATGCTCTTTGATACTTTGGGGGATGGGTATACTTTAGCAACTTGACCAAGGAACTTGTGTTTCTCAGAGTACCTTACCAACAAGTACACCTTACATACTTTGTCTAACTGAATGACTGCATCTCTGAGCACACACACACTCTGTGGTGACCTCATAGGTTAAAAGCTATGCTGATTTCTGTAATCATTTAAGAGACACTTCGATCTTCATGGTAGAGCCACAGGATGTAGCCTTTTGTCAATGATTATCAGATACGTATACTATGCATTATGATAGGTTATTGTGAAGATGATCTTGTTCAACAGATATTTGTTCAGTTTTACGGAGTACTTTTTTGGATTTGGTTCCAAAGTCTTAGAAGTCTTTGCAGGCATTCCATGCCTAGGTATTGGAAACTATCTTTAAGGGTACTGACAACAATGTATGATATAATGTAGGGATTTCACTTTTTTATGAAGCTTATTTGAATTCAGTCCTTTTAAATCCTTCAATAGAGTCTCTGCATTTGGATGGAATTACACGAGTAGTGGTAGCCTATATCAGAAGTAAGAGTGTTTAGTGTGGGAGGATAAGAAGGTGATAAATGATTGTTCCTGATTGTTATCATGTGTTGGCACCAATGGGGTAATTCCTAACATCATATCTATTTCCATGATGACATGGAAGTGCTTATGGTTATGGCAAAATCTCAACTCAGAAATTATTCCACACCCCTATTATGACACAAAATGGAGATATGACATTTTGACATAGCACTAAACTTTGAGAACATGCAGGAAGGTACAATACCTGAAAATTATAAATAAATCTGTGAATGGATTATACACTAGAAAATAATGAGCTAAAGTGCAAATATTTTTTTGCTCCTCAGGGAAGTCATTAAGAATAAAAGGTCACTGTAACTCGGTGCCAAATTTTATGCCTGTTAGGAAAAAAAAAAGTAGAACTTCTCTTTTCTTAAAAAGACCAATTGAGGTAGGCTGGGAAAGGCCCATATAAAGTGAGTATGTCTTAGGCCTAGAAAAGAGAAAAAGGAAGAACACACACACACACACACACACACACACACACACACACACACAGTGATTTTGTACTTGAGCTCTACAACCTATAATAAAAGCAGGAAATCATAAAATACCAGAATTGGAATAGACCATTCAGTCATCTGATTTGTCAATCTCATCTGAAATATCTCCAACAAGTTATAATCAAATATTTGCGTGAATGAACTAAAGAGTTTTTTTTCATTGCTATAGAGCTTACACTGGTCATCGGGGAGGCCAGATATTAGGATGGAAAGTATACAGATTTGGGAAGCAGAATAAGTTAGGTTCAGCTCCAATTTAGAGTTTTTATCAGTCAAAATGTGCTGAGTTGTCCTACTGTAACAAATAACTCCAAAATCCCATTGACAAACAAGAACTTATACAATCAATACTTACAGTTAAGATCAAGAACATAGAATAAGGATGCATACACATAGCAGCTTTTTCTTGGGTCTTCATAACCAGTAAGGGAGGTTTATTTCTTATTTATGATATAAATGCAATCTGTATTGTCAGGGGACTTCTACTTCATCTGGGCATATTTCTATTATTGCCACTGCAGGGAGAAGAGAGTATGGTAAATAGAATAATGGCCTTTGGAAATTATACCCAGAGGTCACGTGATCACCCTGAGCTTCAAAGGAGTTCACAAACTACAATTTTACTATGCTCCTTGAAGAAAGATAAATGGAAGATTTGTAAATAGCCTTAAAGAATGCTGAACTGTTCATATCTCCATGTGACAGTGGGAAAATGTACCTATTCTGGCCCTGCTTCATCATCTGTAAAATGATTCAGCAATATCAATTTTACAGATTCATTATAAGTATTAAATGAAATAACATGCACTACATGCCTAGAATTGTTCTTTAACTAATATGTGCCCAAGCATAGTACTTTCCTCTTTGTCTGTTGGATGTTTCTTCTTTTGTTCTAGCATACTATACAGCAAGCCTAATATATATGTGCTTTTGCAATTTAAATATTTAAAGGTAGTATTCCTGTCTATGCACAAGCTGAACTCACCCTGTTCTTTCAACCATTCCTCATATGCCATGTGTTTGAATACTCTTATTACCCTGATCCCTCCTCTCTGACCTTGTTCCAGTTGGACTCTGCTTCTTCTCGGATTGATGACTATCTGAACACAGGGTTCCTGTTCTAGACTCATTATGACAGGTTAGAGTTGGAACAATAACCAGTCTTATCCTGACACCATGCTTTGCTTCTTGTTGTAAGTACATCTTAGAACGTCATGTTACACTCATAAGATCAAAGAATATCATGGTTGGAAGGAATTAGAAGTTGTTTAAGCTGGAGTTTCTAAGTATACATCTATGACACACCAATATCATGGTTACTTGTAGAGCTTTTTATAGGGCGACAATCATGGTTCCCACTCCTTTACTTCCAAGGTCTTAGTTAGACTATGGAATCTGGTCCATGGATAGCATTGAGAACTCCTCTGTAGTATCCCCACAGGCTTTCTTGACTCTTTATCTCAGCCTCTTACCAAATGTTCACATATGGACTAAACATATGCTTCAGAGCACCTGGAGTGCTAGTTAAAAATTGTTTTAAAAATAGAAACAGAATTCCTGGGAGTTGGTTTCAGAAATCTGTACTTTTAACAACTGCCACACATGGGTCTGATGTGCAGCTTGGTTTAGGAATGTGTAGTCCACTTCAACTTTCCAGCTAATGCATAAAACTATCAATGATCTGCTAAAAGTTTTACAGCAAAGCACCTTGAACTCAGTTAAGAACATATACAGTAAAACACTTACAGATTAGATCAAGAGCATAGCATAAAGATGTTTTTACATAAGTCTTCATGGCAATGACAGAAAGATGGAATCAGATTTGCTCAGAGTTAGAAGGGAATTGAGATTCAAACTAGTAAGCATTTCCCAAAGTATGTTTTATGGCACATAACACACTTTAAAGAGGCACCACAAAGTTTAATTACATTGGAAAACCTGGAAACCTTTATCACATGTTTTTGTGTATTAAAATGCATATTAACACAATACATACTAGAAGTTTTAAAGTAACTAAGCCTGTATAACTTCACTAAAATCAACGCTTTTCAGAATTATTTGAACATAGAAACTTGAAAAACATATCACCAATTAGCCTTAAGAACCTGTGTTCTACAGAATAATTTTAGGAAACAGTGGTATAGCACATTGTTAATCAAATGCATAAATGCCTTATCCAGTGTTCTCTCAGGAGCTCATTAAAATCAGAGAGGTGTGTTCATGTGTGTGAAATTCCAATTTTGCCATTTCTAATCACATATGTATAACATATTGTGTCCTGTCACTAAAAGCCTAAGTTCAGAACATATATGCTTTATGTCTAGAGACAGCACAGCATCATGAAATACATGTGAAATTTTCTGTCAGAACCCTGTATTTGAACCTTGGCTCTGCCAACTACTAATTTTAAGACTTTGGGTATTATTTAGGTTTCACAAATATCATTTTCTGTTATGTAAAAATTAGAATAGCAATGTTCATCTTACAAAGTATTATGTAAATTAAATAAGATAAATGCATGTCAAAAGCTTAGTATGGTGCCTGAAACAGAATAAGCACTAATGCAATGGCAATATTCATTTTGTTCACAGATGAGATTGCAAAGTACCTAGTTTCAAAACAGAAGGAAGAAAATCTGGTTTTGTTCTCATTCTCATGCACCCATCCTCCACGTATAAAGCACCTCCTTTCCCCAGTGCTAGCTCTCCAGACTTATACCTGACTTGCACAGATTCAAATAAGTCTGAAATTAACATCCAGATAATTTTTATTTTAATAAAAACAAATCTATGGACCCACTTATTCCCTAATATATAATTCAGAACATTAACTAATAGAATACAATGTGAACATATAAATCTGAGAAGACATGATAGATGAAGAAACACTAGAACAAAATAAACTTTGTAGGTAGCTGGGAGGTGTTGAAGATGCTATTTTAAGAACAGGTGTATGCTGTGAAGACATCTTGGGAAAATGGTAAATGTCTTCTCAAAGGAAATATTTAGTCAGGACTGTAGTGAATAAAAAAAACTACTGGTGAGTTTACTTACTCTGCACATTTATAAGAAAGTCAGGTTAATAAGACATTGCACATATTAAAGCACATGGCTACTATACAGTGAAATGAAGAATATGGTAGAGAGGCATTTATGGCTATATCTATATATTAACAAAGCAAAAATGAAAGGTGGTATCATCTAAAAAACAATGCAACTGCTCTCTCATAAAACAAAATAAAGTAAAAGAAAAATCAGGGAGGAGTTAAGATGTCAACTCTGTAACATCATGTGAGTCATTTAAATTCTTTGGGACTTGGTTTCTTACATTGTAAAATGGGTAATGCAGGGGAGGGTTTAAAATTTTTTATCTTAGAGTAGGCAAATCTAAAGCAGCACTTGCTAGGGTGGGTATAGATGCATGGAAGAATGGAGAGTGACTTGTAATGGATATGCCAGGTTTCTTTTGGAGGTGATAAAATATTCTAAAATTAGATTGTAGTTATAGTCACAGAGCTCTGAATATACTAAAAGCTATTGAAATTCATTAAGTTGTGTACATTCAGTAGGTACAGCCTTTTGAATGTCAATCATACCTTAATAAAGTGGTTCTTAAGAAGTTTAAAAATTTTTTTTTATCTTAGAGTCAAAATTATGTACGCTTCCAAATAATAGGATTAATTTAAGTTTTTTTTAAATCATCAACAATTTCTAAAACCACACAAATGCCAAAGAAGATGAGCAGGCAGTTAATAGAAAAAGAAGTATGAATAGCTTATACACATAGGAAAAGATGCTTGGCTTCAATCATAATTAAAGATTTGAAAATTGAAATAGTAATAAGCTACTATTTTTCACAAATTGCAATAGTAAATATGTAAAACACAATCAATAATACAGAGTTGGAGTGGGTAGGAAAACTAACACTTCCATAATAAAATGGTAAAACTCACTGGAGGTAAATTTGGCAATACACATCAATATTTTCAGCACATCTTTCCTTTAACACAGAACTTCTGCTGCTCAAAAATTATCCTACCAATATATTCACAAACACTGTGCAAATGTAGTATAGACATGGATCTACCTAGCAGCAATATTTTAATAGCAAAATGTTGGAAACTTCAGTGTTCTTTATTAGGTGGCTAGTTACATGAACTTTGCTTTACTGTAATAATTTAAAACCATTCAGTAGAATAAGGGTAGAGAAACTTGTGAGACAAGATATTCTTTTTATATATATATATGTATATATATTTATATGTTTAGTTGTACATGAACACAATACCTTTATTTTATTTACTTTTTTATGGTGCTGAGGATCAAGCACAGTGCCTCACACGTGCTAGACAAGTGCTCTACCACTGAGCTACAGCCCCAGCCCCCTATATCATAAATAAAAAGAAATGAAGAATGTATAAACTGATGATCATTTTTGAGTGATTAGTTTATTATTTATGCATTATTTAATTTATATTATTATTAATAGATTTCCTCTACATGAAACCATATAAGGTAGGCCTTATCTTCATGCCCACATTACAGATGAGGAACTGGAGATAAAAAGGTTACATGACCAAGTTCAAACAGTCACAGAACTAGGATATAAATTATGAGAGTTGGACTTCTAAGACTGCATTATATTAACTGCTTTACTTGATTGTTTCTTACTAAATAAGTACTCTGTATTCTTCCATTTGATGAAAGCACAAAAGAAAATATATACATATGCTGAATAAGGCTATAAAATTCCTGGAAAGGCATCCTCAAATTGATATACTAGGGACAGGGGATAAGCCTGCTGGTGGGAGGAAGACTAGCTTTGGATCATAAGTATCTCTTTCTTTTAATTTGTTTGCGTTTATATTTTTTCTTCTTTAGCATGCATTATTTTTCATTGAGTAATAATTTTTTAAAATCTACTTTTTAGGGGAAAGTAAAATACAGTCAATCTTTTATGTCCAAGGGTTTTGTATCCACAGATTCAAGCAACCACAAATTGAAAATATTTTTAAATTGCATATGTATTGAACATGTACAAACTTTTTTCTTGTCATCATTGCCTAAAGAATATAGAACAGCAATTTATATAACATTTCATTATATTAAATATACAGAGTCTAGAGATAATGTAAAGTACATGGGAGGATTGTATATGTTTTATACAAATGCTACACCATTTTATATGAGACTTAAGCATCCTCTGATTTTGGCATCTTAAGAGGGTCCTGAAAACAATTCCCCATAATAACAAATGGAAATTGTAAACTGATACCCACATTCAATAGATTGAGGGACTTTGACCAGAATGGGGAAGGAACCCATTGAAAAAGTGCTTGATAAATTTGACACTCCATGATAAAAATACTCAACAAACTAGGAACTGAATAAAATTAGCTCGACATAATAAATGCCGTATAAGAAAAGTTCACTGCTAATATCACACACAATGGGAAAAAGCTGAAAGCTTTTCTTCTAAGATCAGCAACAAGGCAAGGATGCCTGCTCTCTGCGTCTACTAAATATAGTACTGGAAGACAGTCAGAGAATTCAGCAAGAGAAAGAAATAAAGGCATCCAAATTGGAAAGGAAGTAGTTAAATTGTATGTTTGCAGACAACATGATCTTACATATAAAAAACCCTAAAGACTTCACCAAAAACAAATAGAACAGCAACGAAATGTTAAAACTTAAAAAAAAAAAACAAAAACAAAAAAAAAACACAGTCAATTTTTTCATGAAACAAGACCTACATACAAAAATTGTTTCTATGTAGCAACCACAAATTATTTGAAAAGGAAATCGGAATACAGTTTCATTAAACATACTATTAAAAGGAATAAGATACTTAGCAATAAACTTAACTAAGGAGGTGAAAGAGTTGTACAATGAAAGCTAAAAAACATTAATGAATAAAATTAAAGAAGACACAAATAGGAAGACATTTCATGTTCATGGATTGGAAAACAATATTGTTAAAAGATCTATAATACCCAAAGTAATCTATAAATTCAATGCAATATCTGTCTAAATTCAATGCCATTTTTACAAGAATGGGAAAAAATTCTAAATTCGTGTGAAACCACAAAAGACTCTAAGTAGTAAAAACAATCTTGAGAAAGATGAGCAATGCCAGAGGTATCACACTGCTTGACATCAAAATATACTACAAAGCTACAATAATCAAAAAAGTATGGTACTGGTATAAAGGCAGACACACAAGACCAATATAACAGACTAGAAAAGCCAGCAATCTTCACATATATGGTCAGCTTATCTTTGACAAAGTTGTAAAGAATGATGGGGAAAGTATCCTTCAAAAAATGGTGTAGGGGAAACCGAATGCTCACATACAAAAGAACTAAATTAGACTCTTATTTTATACCACACTCCAAAACCAACTCAAAATGGACAAAAGATTTAATATAAAACATGAAACTCCTAGAAGAAGATTTTTGGGAAAAGTTCCCTGACATTAGTCTTGGCAATTATTTTTTTGAAATGACACCAAAAGCACAGGCAATAATAGTCAAAATAGACAAGTGGGACTATATCAATTTAAAAAGCTTCTGCACAAGAAAGAAGACAATTAACACAGGTGAAAAGGAAACTTACAAAATGGAAGAAAATGTTTGTGAACCATATGTTTATAACAGGTTAATTTCCTATATGTATAAAGAACTCCTACAACTCAATAGTAAAACAAAACAAACAAAAACAAAAACCAACTAATGATTAACAAACATTCTAAAGACCTGAATGGACCTTTCTCCAAATTAGACATACCAATGGACAACAGATGTAAGAAAATATGCTCAGTGTTAGTAATCATCAGGAAAAGGCAAATTGAAAACAAAATGTGAGCTAGGATATACAAGTGATCCATGAATATATGCAAAAGTGTTCAACATCTCTAGTAATAAGAGAAATGCAAATCAAAACCACCCTCAGATTTCATCCCACCCCAATTAGAATGGCGATTATCAAGAATACGAGCAACAACAGGTGTTGGCGAGGATGTGGGGAAAAAAGTACACTCATACATTGCTGGTGGGGCTGCAAATTGGTGCAGCCACTCTGGAAAGCAGTGTGGAGATTCCTCAGAAAACTTGGAATGGAACCACCATTTGACCCAGCTATCCCACTCCTTGGCCTATACCCAAAGGAATTAAAATCAGCATACTACAGTGATGCAGCCACATCAATGTTCATAGCTGCTCAATTCACCATAGCCAGATTGTGGAACCAACCTAGATGCCCGTCAGTTGATGAATGGATAAAGAAACTGTGGCATATATATATATACAATGGAATATTACTCTGCCATGAAGAAGAATAAAATTATGGCATTTGCAGGAAACTGGATGAAATTGGAGAATACCATGCTAAGTGAGATAAGCCAATCTCAAAAAACCAATGGACGAATGTTTTCTCTGATAAGTGGATGCTGATACATAATGGGGGTGGGGTGGAGAGGGGGTAAGGGAGGAATGGAAGAACTTTGGATTGTGTAGAGGGACCTGAGAGGAGAGGAGGGGGCAGGGGGAAGGAAAGATGGTGGAATGAGACAAACATCATTACCCTATGTACATTATGATTACACGAATGGTGTGACTGTACATTGTATACAACTGGAGAAATGAAAAATGGTACCCTATTTGTGTACAATGAATCAAAATGCATTTTGGTGTCAGGTATAACTAAATAGAGCAAACAATAAAATGTGAGCTAGTATTGATGGCACAGACATGTAATCCCAGCAATTTGGGAGGCTGAGTTAGGAGGATTACAAATTCAAGGCTAGTCTCAACAACTTAGTGAGGCCCTAAGCAATTTAGTGAACTCTATCTCAAAATAAAAAATAAAAAGGGCTGGGAATGTGGCTTAGTAGTAAAGTACCTCTGGGTTCAATCCCCAGTACCGAAAACAAAAAACAAATGAAAAGGCAAAAAAACAAAACCAAAATATCATGTCTTCACACATTAAGATGCTTACTATAAAAAAGACAAGTGTTCATGAGGAAGATATAAAATTGAAATGTTTGTGCACTGTTGACTGGAATACAAAGTGGTACAGCTGCTATTTCAGTTCTCAAAAATTAAAATTAAAACTGCAGTATGACCCTACAATCCAAATTCTGGGCATTTATCAAAAATATGAAATCTGTATCTCAGAAAGAGATTTGCATTTCCATGTTCCTTGCAGTATTCTGCACCATATTCAAGAGGTGGAAACACCCTTTCTTGTCCTCTTGGTTAAGGTTAGATTAGAATGTGGAAATAACCTAAATTTCCATGAACAGATGAATAGATAAACTCACTGTGGTGAACACATACAAAAAACATTACACTACTTTCCAAAAACAAGGAAATCCTGCCACAAAATGATAGCATGGATGATCTTGGAGGACATTATGCTATGTAGAAGACAATCGTTGAACCAATACTATGTGATTCTTTACATGAGAAATTTAATTTTATCCAACTTATGAAAGCAGAGTGTAGTTTGATGGTTGCCAGAGATTGGGGAGAGGGAAAATAGGGAGTTGTTATTCAAGGAGAGTTAATATTTAAGTTTGTTATTTTCTAGGAATAATTTCTAGAGGTCTGATATACAACATTGTGCCTGTAGTCAACAATATTCTATGATACACTCGAAATTCTAAGAGGTCAGATGTAATGATAAGTATTCTTACACAATAATTTTTAAAATTCTATCATAATAGCTGAAAAACAATTTGTCCTGTGAGCAAGGAGGATGTTTTGATCTGCCAGGATCATAGATGCCCAGTGTGAAAAATTGAGACCACCAGGGAATGTATCAAGGAGTTCCAATGACAATCATTATGGTCTCAACAGTAACACAGAAACTTGGACCGTACTTCGTCTTTTATTTACTTTTTTTTCAGTCATGTATTAAGTGAAGTGAAATTTACGATTTCATCACACTCATCATGATGAAGTAAACTCTGAATCAGGTCAGATTCTGAAAATCCAAGCACAATGTGAAAAAAAATGCTAAGAATAATGAGTAAAATCACACTAATAAACTCACTCATCCCTGAGCTAGCCCAGAGTAGGACTCTGTAATCATTGACTTGCATCATTATTAGAGAGCACTTACAAGGTAAGCTGGGAAGGAGTCAAGCTAAATTAATCAATTAGTTGTTTTGTCTATAGAAAATGAAACAACCAACTGGGTTACCATATCACTAAATATAAAGAATCCATGGTGCCAGAAAGAGAGTCTACTAGAAGACTAGAATTCTCTAAAGTTGTTGAGTTTTTTTTCTCGTAGTTGGAACTACCAGACCTATTAGATAAAAATGTTCATTTTTCTCTGGTATGGGAATTTTGTGGAAGTTATTAGCCTCTTTGATATGCTGGAACTTACTTGAGTTGGACAATTCAGTAGATTTATTCACTCTTGTTTTTTAGCCCCCTTCCTATGGAGAGACAGCAAAAAGGAAGAAAAAGATCCATCACTAGAAGGAGAAAGGCATTAGCCACACTTGACCTTTCCAGTGTTATAACACTGTTTTCTAGGCCCACAAAGGCAATGTCTCTGTTGGGTAGATGACAGCAGCTCAGGGTGTTGCCAGACTGCATGCAACGTGCCTACTAGTAAAAAATGGAAGAAAAACCAAAGGAACAAGCAACTAACTGTATGTGAACATATTAGATCACGCCAAAAGAGTCTCAAGTGTTTTTAGTGAACAGGTATGGAAGTTGAAGGCAGAAGTAGAGTGAGAGAAGAAAAATCCGGTTCCATCTTTTAGTAAAAATATAACACAGAGTGATTTTTTTTTCTCAGTTTGATTCTTCTACAATAATGTCCACTGACTTTTTAAAATCCAAGTCCTTTATAGTCAATCTGCTTCCAAATTAATCTTGCTCCCTTTTTCTGAACTTCTCCTCCCAAGAAAAACTAAATTCAGTGTCCCCCTGAAATTTCTTATTTTTTTTTTAGTATGTAGAGTAGGCAGTAATGTTTAATGTTAGAAAATTTTCCTAACATTTATCTTTCTTCCTGCCTTAAAAATATGGCTGTCCTATCCTGGGCTGTCATAGAGGAGACCGTGACTGTAAACTAATTTTGAGTCTTAGCAATAGTAATAGGCAAATCCACACATTCAAGGGAATAAGAAGGAAGGACAGTCATTACTGACCACAGCATGGCAAGTGATGGAGCACTTTGCAAAAATGGTTTTCACTGAAGATTTGGCAACGCTTTTGAAATTAACATGACAAAGGGCATAGCAATTATTTCTGGACCCTCCCTTCTAAAATATAAAAAAAGCAAATATAGAACTTCAGAGGAGTGAAACAGCAAGGGTGGATAACACCATACAGCTTCACCAAATCATTTGGACCTCTCCTCTCCCCTGTCCCTTCAGCCCAAGTTCCTACACCAGGCTGCCTCCTCACCACTTTACTTTAAACACTGAGATTTTACCTTTGTCTGCTGCATCCTCGTGAAGGAGGGGACCATTTATTGGGGACTCTCCTGCCCAAATCCATTTCCCATGGGGCATGATTGACTTCCTATCAATGAAAGACCCATGTGAAGCAGGATGGGGTACACAGGGCATCCTCCCTAAGGAGCATGGCTTTATTTTTGCCAGTTTTATTTTGAATCCACTGGAGATAAAAATGGAGCCTGTAGTTAGAGTGGGCTTATTCTCTCCACTCTGTTGATGTTTGACCCATAGTGCTCTACCATTTGACACCCACATGCAACTGAGTAGACCACCCAGCCTGCTGCTTGCTTTCTAAGAGGAGCCCAGAACCACACTCCAAATGCTAGCTCTGGTCTCAGAAAGGTGAGAACTCATCAGACCCTCCTTCCTCAAATAGCAGAGCAGCCACACACAGAAAAAGAAAATGAAAACTGATTTTCTTTGTAGAGAAAGAGGAAAAAGGGGAAAGGGAAGCAAAGAAAGAAATAGGTGCTCTCCTTTTTACCTAAAACCAGAGGCTGGGGCAAATTGGAAAACATAAAGAGCCCGTATAGAAATCGCTAGGAGGACGCAGGGACTTTTGCCTTGAATGGAATTGTTGACAGCTCTTACAAAAATGCTGCAATACTTAATTCTTTCAAACCTGAGATGCCTGCGAAGAATTAGAACAACACAAATCCCCGCAACAAAGGCTGCACTTGAGCGTAGCAGAGCACACCCACCAATAGGAGTAGGAGTAATGCATTTCCAGCTCTGCTTTCAAGGTTTCAAAACAATAACCCCAAACTCCCTCAAGGGCCTTGCTAAGCTAGAAGGAAATACAAACCCTGTACTTGATTGAGAAAGCACCTTGACTTCAGTCCTTTCTAATTCAGATTGGAAAAAAACATAACCAGAAATACATGCCAGTGTATGAGTCAGGCTAATTTTGTGATACAAAGTTAAGATTTTTGCGTAAATAATCCCTACCTTCCGTGTTGAGAGAAACATCACCAGCATAAACTATCTAAAGTGCAGTATCTTTGCAGAAGGGAAAGCCTAGTTCTCTTTTGTCTTTCCAAGCAAATATTTCAGCACCTGCAATGGTAGTATTTATTCACTCATATGTGCTTATTTAGCTGTTATGCAGCAATATCCATACTGGCAGGCCAGGTGCTGGCACTGGGCATCCTGAATTGAGACATACCTGACCATTGTCCTTAAGAGAAGTGAAAGTAAGGTGGGCGTGGTGTAACACACACCTGTAATTCTAATGATTTGGGAGGGAGACCGAGGCAGGAGGATCAGGAGTTTGAGGCTAGCCTCACAGCTTAGCAAGATCCTATCTCAGGATAATAAATAAAAAGGGCTGGGGATATGGCTCAGTAGTAATGTGCCCCTGGATTCAATCCCCACTACCTAAAAAAAAAAATATGTATATATATATATATATATATATATGAATGAATGAAATTAAAAACTCATCTAGGCTTAGGTAAGGTGATACTTTATTCAAAAGAATTATTAAGATAGAGGGGAAAAAAAGACTTGCAGCAGAGGAAGAGGGCCTATTGCAACAGGGAGAAGCATCCAATATGAAACCTGTAGTGTCCCTATGTTCAGTCAGGAAGAGCTTTTCTTTTACAGGGAAGAATAAACAAGGCTGGAAAGAATGGGGTGTTTGAAAGTAGGGTGAAAAAGGGTGGCTGATTGGACAGAGGTCTGAGAACACTTTACCCTTAAACTCAGTCTTTAAGGAGGGCTGGCTCAGGTTGAGGGCAGGTCAAAGTTTAGGGATCTGAGGAAGAAAAAGAAGCCTGACAAATGTTGGTCAAGTCAAGTTAGTGGACATTTGTTCCAGTTTGTCAGCAGGAACAAACATTTCTGTTAATCATTCATGAGACAAAGAATGACAATTTTCAGGGTATATATCTAGCCTTGTCATAGGTATTTATGGGAGAGTCTTAGCCCTGTCATCTGGAGAAGATTGGTTCTTTGTTGGAAAACTCATTCCAGGGGGCACCAAATGGGTGGGAGAAGTTTTTCTTAATTATCACTCTTTTCTAGAAGCAATGGGCTCAAGTCAATTTACACACTGTCAAGGGAAAATACATGTACATGAACAATTAAGAAATTATCCAAATCCAGGTTTTATGGAGAATTGTTTAAAGAACTTTGAAAATACAAAGGAGAACCCATTAAGTAAGTCGAGCCATGGGTCACGAAAACTTCCCATTGTAAGAGGATTTTACGGAAAGATGGTTGTAAGCTGGAAGAGCGCCTTCTCTCCTGCAGTTCTTCTATTACCCACTCAGAAACCTTCACCCACATACCCTGTAGCCATGACACTCAAATAAGAACTGTTGACTTCTTACAGTTTTACTCATCTGACAAAATTATTAAGCCCCTACTTCTTGCCAGGTGTTCATCTAATTACTAGGAATATAAAACAAATAAATCATGTGAACAGTCCTACTCTTTTGAACTTTATAATTTAGAGGAGGAAGATGGGCAATAATAAACATAATGAATAAATAAGTAAATTTTACAGTGCACTAGAAGGGGGCATTCAGAGCAGGGTAAGGAGGGGATGTGAAGTGCAAGGTCAGGTTGCAATTTGCAATCGGGCTGTCAGGTTAGGATTCACTGAGAAGGTATGTTTTGAGCTAAAACCTAAGGGATCTAAGGAATGAATCAGGAGGCTTTCTGAAGGAAGAGTGTTCCAGGCGTGAGGGACTGAATGGACCAGGAAACTGAAATGTACCTGACATGTATGAAGAATGGCAAGAAAGCCAGCAGAACTGGAACACCGTGAGTGAGGTAGAAAGTGATAGGGGATAAGGTCAGATCAGTAATGGAGCTTAGATTGTGCTGGGCCTTCTACGAATTTCAGCTCTTGGTTTTTTTGAAAGAAATGTGGAATCACTAGAGCGTTTTGAAAAGTGAAGTAACATGACCTATCATGGATTATTTTGAAGAATCCTTTGCTTATTATGTTGAGAACAGATTGAAGAGGTACAAAAGAAAGAGTAAGGAGAGCAGTTTTAGGATGACTACATTACCTAAAAGCGAGATAATGATGCTTTAGACCCCGATGATAGCTATGGATTGGTGGAGAGTGGAAACTTCTGGGTATATATTGAAGGTAGAATTCACAGAATGCATGGATGGATTGGTCTGAGACAGAAGAGTAACAGAAGAGGAAAAAATAGAAAGAAATAGAGATGTAAGTTGGAGAGAGATGCTTGATAGCATCTGTGGTTTCAGTTATGTCATGGTCAACTAACTATACTCTTTCTAATGGTTTTCTAAGATACCTTAAAATATTTTCTAGAAACTTCCTCTTTTTTCGGAGCTAATTCACATTGGGTTTTTGTCTCCCGCTATCAGAAGAAGCTTTAAAACTGCCTACGTGTCCAAAATCAATTCTCACTAACCTTTTATATACTGTGCCTCTCACGTATTCAAGACACTTCCTGCTATATGCCTTTGCTTAGGCTGTGTCCTCCACACTCTATGCCATCTATAAAAACCCCACCGATTTTTTAGGGCTTAGATATATAATGATGTTCTCCACTGCTGATTTCTAAGGTGAATATAAACTCTCACAATTTCTTCTTTGCTCTGTGGCATTTAACTATTTCTAAAACACACACACACACACACACACACACACATTTATATGTGTTTACCTATATATATCTCTATATATGCTTATCTCTATATATGTCTTATATTCACTGGGCTGTAAGATCTATGTTGACAGGAACCATATCATCCACATCTGTGAATATGGGACTTGTACATATTTATTTCTTGAATGAATGAACTCCTTCATCCCATAGTTTATCTTCATTCAAGCCATGTTGCCATGTCTATATTATTGATCACCTTGTTTCTAATACTTCAAGTCATCACTGGCTCTCATTTCTCCCTTCTCTTTCCATCCTTTCATTTGTCTTTCTGTTTGTTTCTCCTCTCATATTTCAAGTCCATATCACCTGTCATCTATATCTGTGTTTCTCAAGCTTTTATTCCACCCCCGTAAACAGGAATGTGATACTCCTATTGGCAACAACAGCTATAGAAAATTATTATTCAGCAATAGACATTCCCTCCTTTTACACTCCCATGGCAAGGATATTTTCCCTACTCCATTGATGTTAGGCTTGCCTACGTAGCTGCTTTGGTCAGTAACATGATGCAAGCAGAGGCTTGGTATGTTCTCTTTTGATCAAGCTTGCCTTCTTGTGTTTCTGACATTGCTAGGAAAAGAGCTACTCCTGGGTAGCCAACTGGTCCCAGAAAAATGAGAGACACATAAAAATAACAACACTAAACCTGCAATTTGGAGACTAATCAGCCTAGACCAGCCAACCCACATGCCTGCAGTCAAAGTATGGTCTCTGTTATGACCCATAGACCCATCACCTTAAGCAACTGACTTGTGATGTATGCTGTTGAGTTTGGAGGCAGATTTTATCCTGCAAAACTTGAATAATAATGTTCTAATTTTCTAATTACTTTACTAACATCCTAATTATCTTTTTGCCTTCAAAATTCTCTTGCCAATATTCAGAGTACCAGATTCACCTTCCTAAAATGAAAGTGTTTACATCATGTCTCTCTCTTCTCAAAATCTTTAACTTCTTAGCATGGCATCCAAAATCTTTAACAACCTCTCTCTAAATTCTCTCTCTCAGACTTCATCTGCTATAATATTCATTAATATGCTTATTGATTCAATTATATCTGTTCACTACATACTAAGCACCAGGTACTAGGCTAGGCATAGTACACACAACAGTAACAGAATATGGATCCTGTGCTCTAGAAGCTCATAGTTTATTTGGGGAGACAGATAAGAAAACATGCAATTTTAATACAAGGTAGAATGAGCTGAAAGAGGGGTTAGCACAGATACTGTAGGGGTGTACAGGAGGGTTTTACTGGGGAAGATGGCAAGTAAGCTGAGATCTAAGATAGCAATAGAGGTAAACCTGGCCAAAAGAGGAACGAAGAGTGTTTTAGGCAATGAAATGCAGCTGTCCTGTCCAAAAGCTTGGGGATAAGGGAACATGGCACTTTAATTAAATTAATTCATATAATTACAACCATTTAGTTTAATTGACCACATAAAATATTAAGGAAGAGAGGAAAACAATTGTATAAGTTAAGGCTGGGGAGAGCAGCAAAGGTTCAGCCATTTTGGGTCTGCATACCTTGGTAAAGGGTTTACATTTCATTGGAGCTACATAGCATAGCAGAGAAATGTCTGGACTCTGTAATCAGAATTTGTGGTATTTTTTTTCTGGCTCTGTCATTTATTAATGTGTAACCTTGGACAAATTTTTAAATCTCCTTTTTTTTCTATTTCTGAGTCTGTAAATTGGGACAATTGTACTTCATTCAACAAAAAGTTGCTAGAAGAAAAATTCTTTGATAGTTGACCTTGATAACAATATTTTATACACGATACCAAAAGCTCAGACAACAAAGGGATAAATAAAGAAGTGGGACTACATTAAATCAAAGCATTTCCAGCAAAGGAATAATTAACAAAATGAAAAGGCATCCTATCGATTAGGAAAAATTATTTGGAAACCATTTATCTGATAAAGGGTTAATATCCAGAAATACACAAACTGAACCCCAAATGCTAATAACCTGATTAAAAATGGACAGAGAAGCAATATAGGCATTTTTTCTAAAGAAGACATAAAAATTTCCAATATGGAAAGGAACTTAATAATTAACAATCATCAGGAAGATACAAATCAAAACCACAATGAGCACCTCACACCTGTTAGGATGACTAACTACTGTTAAGGAAAGAGATAAAAAAGTGTTGGCAAGGGGTGAAGAAACAGGAACCTTTTGTGCAATGTTAGTGAGAATGTAGATGGGTGAAGCCATTATGGAAAACAGCTTGGAGGGTCCTCAAAAAATTAAAAATAGAACTACCACAAGACACAGCAATCCCTTTGCTGGGTATATACTCAGGGAAATAAAATCAGGACCTATGCAGATATCTGTGTTGCTAAGTTCACTGCAGCATTATTCACCATATCCAAGACATGGACATACCTAAGAGTGGATGGATGAATGGATAAAGAAATTGTGGAATAATGTTAAGTGAAATAAACCAGACACTTAATGCAGACAATTACTGCATAATATCTTTTATACATGGAATCTAAGGAAAGTTGAATACAGACAAACAGAAAGATCCTTGGTTACCAGGAGTAGTGGGTGGGAATATGAAGGAGTAGGTCAAAGAGTGCAGAATGCAGTTATATAAGATGAATAATTCTAGAGCTCTGATGTACAGTTATGGTCAATAATTTCATATACTGAATAATTTCTAAGAGAATAGATTTTGTGAACCCTTTACCACAAAGGCAAAGAAAGGAAACTATTGAAGGTGATGGATAGATTAAGTAACTTGATGGTAGCAACCATTTCAATATGTATAAGTAAATCAAAACATCTTATAGTACACCTTAAATATATAGAATAAAAGAACAACAATCTGAGGTTCGACAAATACCAAAAAAATGGGGAAAAAAGAATTAACGCATGGGAAGTGCTTAGAAAAGTGACTGGCAGGTAATAAGCACTCGACAAATGAAAATGATTTTTACTATTTTTATCTTATTCTGAAGGCAGTGGGAAGTCACGGAAGGGGCTTGAGTGTGATTTGAAGTTTAAGATGACTGTGGCTGATTTGTGTGGAAAATTAATGGGAGAGTGTGACAGCAGAGCAGGGAGAGCAGCTGGATGGCTTTAGTAGAGGTCCAAGAGAGCCCAATATGGTGGCAATGAGATGGAAAGGAGAAAACTGGGAGAGAATCCTCTGTCATCGTTGACGTGGGGTGAAGACTAGGGAGGGGCTCACATGATGAACAGAATTCTAACTGGAGCATCCAGGCAGCTGAGAGGCTGATCACTAGTATGTCATAGACTACAAGACTGTTCTGTGCAGGGAGAATGATGATGTCAGTCTGACATTACTGAGCTCGAGGTCCCTGTGAGTCTTGCAAGTGGACATGACAGACAATCAGTGAGGATGTCACACAGAAGGAACATGCTCCAGCCACACCGAACCACCCCAACTCCTGAGAACACCAAACCACCCCCTCAACCCTTCTCTGCTTTTACACTAACAGACCTATCAGTGGGGACTTCCCTCTCTGCTTATCAAAATTCAAACAATCCTTGGAAAGTTAGGTCCCAATGCACCTCTGTCCTAAAGCCTTTCTTGCTTCTCATAACTGAGCACCTGTTCATGCAGCATGTTGACTTTATACTACGGCATTGAGAACGTGATGTTCTGGTATTGAATCATTTTCATACCTACCATCTCCACTGGGTTTTATACTCTCTGGGAACTGGGACTTGGTCCAACTGTTCTGCCTCTTTCAGCACCCAGCTCAGAGAAAACACATAGTAGGCATTCAATGAATATTGATTAATCTGACTTTAAGGAACACACACTTTATTTGGATATGTTGCCATGGCAGAGTACGGTGAGAGTGGAGTTTTCCTGGCAGAATTTGCTCCAATTCAAAGCTCACAGCAAACAGCTGAAGCTTCCAGATTCCTGTTTATTCCTCATCCCTGGAGGGACAGGACCACTAAACATAAGACCTCTCAAAAAGCACTGGAGTTGGGTGAGCTTTCCCTGTAGCCCACATATGCTGCCTTCTGGTGCTGATGTGGGGTGCTCACTTCCACCTCCTGAGCTTGGTAAGTTCCCGCTGCTGGCTTTGCTGCTTCCTTGTCTCCCCTGTGGAATCTCAGAGTCTTCCCTGTACTGATCTGTTGCTTCTGCTTTGGCCAGTGTTCTGCTCCTGATCTTTGTCTGTCATTTCTCAGAGCATTCCTTCTCTCTGTGCAGTTTTTGTCTGAAATTTTGTCTCCTGTTATGGCATGAAGTCTCACAGCTGTTCTCACATCTGTTTTGTATGTGATCCAAGCAGAGTAGGCACCAGAAAAGCCTGGTTAGAGAGCAATTGGTTGTCTCAGCAACACTGGACATGGACAGTCACTGACTCCTTCTTTTAATGCTTTTTTCTCTTTGCTCCTAGGACCCCAGAGCTTCCTGGTTTCCCCTTGAGCTATAGAGTTACATTTTTGGTTTTTGAGTTTTCTCTTTCAAATCATCTGCATAGCAGAGATTCCCACAATTTAATATAAATAATAATAAGCTAGGAAGCTTTAAAATGTACATTCGAGGGCTCTGCTCACAGAGATTCAGGGAGGGGTCAGTCACAACAAATACCCTGAGTGATTCTGATGCAGAAGTTGCACAGCAGAGATGACACTGATAAACAAACCCCTAAAGCATCTGCACTCATTGCCAGGCATTGTTTTCTCATTCTGGGGCTTCCTTTCATGACCTAAGTGTCAGTGATGATTCTCATTTCCATCTGTTGCCTAAATTAATCTGAGGAGCTCCTGTCCAACAGTCAGTCACCTACCTGACAACTGAAGACTCAACCATTTCAAATCTAACATGTCCAAAATGAAATACTTCCTTGATATCTACCCCCAATGGTCACCTCTACCCTAGGGTTAATAACATCTTCATCAGCCCAAATATGTGACAGCTCTGGCATCCTTGATCCTCATATCCAGAGAATCTACATTTAAAACAGAAATCACAACCAAATACTTTCTTTATTTTAACTAGGTTGCCTTCATCTTTTTTCAGTACTACTGTAAGTTTCCTTACTTGTTTCCCTACTTAAACTCTTTTTGCTCCATTTAGTCCAGCTTCCATATAACAGCCAGAAGTGAATCCTAAACAAACTTAATCATGTTACCTCAATGCTTTTGAAACCTTCATTCACTTCCCAAAGCACATGAAAAACTCGTACCAGGCTTTCTATGATTTGGCCTTGGAGTCAGCGCCTATGGCCTGTAGGCCAAATTCATCTCCCAGCCTGTTTTTGCCAATAAAGTGTTATTAAAAACACAATCACACACATTCATTTCCTCACAGTCTGAACTTTTATACTACAAGGGCTGAGTTGTCTAGTTGCAACAAAGACGGTATGGTCTGCAAAACTCCAATAGTTGCTACTTTCCCTTTGTAGAAAAGGTATGCAAACCACTGGTCTCCTTCTTGCCGACTATATCAGCACCACATCACATGCTCATTCCCACATTGGAGTTCTCCCTCAATCTCATTGTGCCTTCTGCAATCCCAATGATCAGCAACTAATTTTGACTCCTCTTTCAAGATGTTAATTTAAATGTCATTTTCATAGGAGAACCTTACATGATTGACCCACCCTTCCCTTCTCCCAGTCCAATATGAACAAGGTTGAACAAATAAAAACCACTAAGGGGGTTTAATATGGGACTTCCTGAAAGTAGGTTTAAGTTAGTATCGTTCCCCATTGATCTGAGCTAGACGCAGCTGCCTCCTAGTCCACTGTTTCTCAAGGGCCTGAAATGCCAACGTTCATTCTACTAATGTACTCTCCTCCCTTACTCTTTGATATCCTCTTAAAAATGCAAATATTTCTGAGAAAACTGACATATTTAGCAAGCATGTGGACTAGCTGCATGTTAATATGCTATATGAATGTGAATTAGGAAGAAAAACTAAACAAAAGCACAGTTTTAATGGGAGTGTGGGCAAGTGTTCCCTGTCACAAGAGAAGATGTTTGAGTGGGGAGCTAAGGGGTTGCACAGACATTAGGCAGCATGAAGTGGCAGGATCAGTGGACATGTGAGATGAAGGAGGGCAGAGGGTCAGTATGTTCTGCTATGATAGACCCCATACAGTAAAAGGAACCAGTGAGTGCATAGTAGCCATGTTTCATGAGGTTCTAGCTAATGATACTGCATTTAAAAGAAAAAAAGAAAACCTCAGAATTTCACTTAGAGTCATCATAGATATGCCCAGAATCTTTAAAAATGTACAATGCCCCCAAAGCAAGCTAACGAAAACACTTGAGGTCTGATTTTCTTTTCTTTCCTTTCCTTTTAAAGAAAACTTTCTGTCTATGTGGAATGAAATTCAAATAAATATTTCTGAGAATGCCTTTTTTTCATAATTCATCTTCAGGTGGATTCTTAAATAGTCTGTTGGGCTGAAACCTGAGATGCAATTCTCTGAAATAAATTTCAATCCTACCTAATTGAGGGTAAATTATAAAAAACCAACCCAATTCCAATTAGTGAAGATGATAGTACAGTAAACTAACCTTTGTGGTTTGTTTGCCAGGCTCAAGAAATCACCCCAAAGTTGAAAGTGAGGATTGAAATAATAAATACAAGCATGTCTTATCCTTTCTAGTGTGAGGTTGTTACTAGAGTGCCATCTTCAGTGCAATGTACAAAGGTAGTTGTTTTTTTCCCTTTATAAAATATTAAACATGAGTGAGTCTTCTTTTGGGAATGCTGACACTTAAAAACGTTATAAATCAGGGAGAATTCTACTATATTTCTCATCTAACATGAAGCCTAATATCTAGTGTTTTGGGGTTACTGATTTGTAATACTAATATGTAGTGAATATCACCTGTTAGTATATAAATACAATAGATCAAGTATTTAATTAAACATTGAGGGCAAAACACATGATAGTTTTGTCTTGAATGATTTTGGTATTTACATTAGAGAATCCTTAATATCTTAGCATTAAAAATGTCCTCCAAGATCATCTCATCGAAACCTGCATTCAAATACATTTTCTTGAATGAATCCATCTTCCTTGCTAGAACCACTCTCACTTTAGACACTCCCATGGTTAAAGAAGCCTATATTTTATATCTCATTCATTCAAGTTATAGGCTGCTCTAAAACCTTATGGAAAACGTCCTTCTGCAACGGAATGTCTCCCTGTAGCCTTACCCACAGATCCTCATTTTCCTCCCCCAAATTTCCAAACACAGTACAACAATGGAAATAAAATTACTATGTGACAATCAGATCCTACACCAGAGTGACTGTAATATATTATGTGACCTTGGGTAAGTCACTTTCCCCTCTCTAGCCCTAGTTTCTCTTTGAAAAAAACAAGAGATTTGGGACCAAATAATCTGATTTCAAAATTGAAGGAGTACATATACTCCATCTTCTGTGAGGGACCTTAAACACTGAAGATTACTATTTACCGATAGGCACTTGTTTTATCTCTGTCTGGTAATGATTAAGTGATATAAAGCCATTAGTGCAGTCTCACTCAGTTACAGATAGAGCTTTCTCCAATGTATTTATATGCAAATAGCCAGATGAAATCATATATGCATTCGAGATTAAATAATCAAGTTAGTGATCACACATTTTACACTGCAGAACAAATTAGGCAACCAAGAAGATGAAACAAGAGTGGAAATGCTGCCAATGAGCTGATCCTATTTCCCTGATGATGCATACGTTGAAGCCTATAAAAAGCCAGCATGTTCAAAGGGAGGTTGGTGACCGTGATGCAATTTTATTAAAATGCCTTCATTTTGGTTCTGTAAAGCTGTCTTTTCTTAGGAGCGCACTAGTCTTCTTAATCCTGATGGTTTTATTCAGTTTCCAACACACAGTTCTGTGTAACTGCTTAGTTACATATAGAAAAAAAATGCTTTGTGAAATTTCATGGTGAGAATTGATACAGCAGCATTTCAGCAGCTGTGCCAAATCTGAGCAAATGAATATTTTCTGAAGTAGAGAATGAAAGGAGAAAATAACAGCCATGTTTATGACAACACGTGGTAAAACTGACCAACATGTCAGCAATAATATACATCTGTAGTTACTACAGAGATTCAAGAGTAAAAACTGATTTCTCTGGATTCAGTTCATGAGCTAAGTAAGACATGGAACCCTAATTGTTGGGAAAGGAAATCTAAAATACAAGAAATATCTTCCCCAAATTGGCTTTCTTTCCCTGATACCTCACTCTATCTTATAATTATTTCTATGTCAGCAGGACTTCCATTTAAATCCATTACTTGCTGCATTCTATCTTCTGTATTTCTAGAAGTTATAGAAGGAAATGGGTAGAGAGGAGTGTGATGATTTTTTTTCTAAATAACTTTGAGATTTCTGGAGAGAAGGTAGTTTTTATATTGTAGGAGAATGATGAATAAAATGACCACTAGCTTCTATGGGCTAGAGGGAACTGGTGAGCAAAAACGAAAATGCAATGTGGAAAATATACACGACCAAAATGCTCTCTAGTAGTATTTTATCTACTAGAATTATCTAGTAGTATCTACTAGTATCTAGTGGTAATATTACAATGGCGAATACTGGCTTGGACTTAGAATCTTGGATTTTTCTGTGTATTGCCACTAACAAAACCACAGTGAAAAATTCTCCCTAAGCTAGTCCATGCCATAGATAGTGCTGGCTGTTTGTAACAGCAGAAGAGAACAATTTCCAGCAGGGAAGACTTGGCAAATATGACATATCCTGCTATGGAGCAAGGGGATCCATGGCAGATACATGGTTTCCTGGGGGTTCATGTAGGAAATGGCTTCTGAAATAGGCACTTAATAATTTTGACTGAACTACAATTTCTGAAAACAAACAAGACAGCCTAGAAGCATTTTACCACAGGATTGGGAACCCAAAATGTTTGTACTGATTAATTTTGCTCCCTATCAAAGTACTTTATGTGTATTATGCATGTTTTACCTCTTATACTCGTTAAACAAAAATGCTGCTTATCATTATTTTAACAACCAAAGCAGTATCAGAAGGCTCTGATAACCAGTCAAATAATGATAGGTCAACCAAAGGAAAAGGTACCATGGGGGCTGAAAAGCTAACTAGATACGTTATTTGACCTGCAAATTCTATAATATATATATATATATATATGTGTGTGTGTGTGTGTGTGTGTGTGTGTGTGTGTATATATACACATTATATATATATGTGTATATATATATATACACTAATGAGCACTGTTCCCACATTATATATATATGTATATATATATATATATACACATTATATATATATATATATATATACCAAAAAAATAACATAAACTACTACTGCTATACTGACACTAGCCTGGATTTTATATTCAATTAAAATAGATAAAGCAGGATTAAGACAACTGGGTTCTATCTAACAAACACTTTTTTCTCTGAATATTCATTTGTCCTTATCCTTCCTGATCCTAACTTTAGTTTCAGGTTTCTTAGGTATACTATTCAACCAACTATTCCTTCTTGTAAGAAAAATTGAACGTTGCAGTAATTTCTAGTCAAATCCTCACACGAGGGATCTCCTTACCTTGGCTTTAGATGCCTCTACATGGTGCTCTGAATAATGTTTGTGAATGGTAATAACAGCATTGATTTGCACCATTGTTGGTTGCCTGGGAATAGCATACAGTGACATTTATTTAGTAAGCTTACAGATGGAGGAAGATGATGAAGTTAACAGTAAGGAACAGCAAACTTGAATATCATGATAGCAGACATTACTGAAACCCAAAGAACCCCTGAAAGATAAACTGAGCCTAATTGACACTGTATATGACAGAGTGGTCAAGTTTCAATTTAAGGTGAAAGCAAAATACAGAACAATTATCTGCCATAATATCTAATTTGATTTGAAATATCTAGGTCATCAAGACAAACATTTTAATTGCTAATATCAAGTATATAGTTCCCTTTGTGGATAATTCACTGTTTGCATGTGTTGTTCGCTCTGTATGTGGGTGCATGTGTGTGCATAGGTAGATCTTGCCTATCCATATAAACTAATATAATTGCATCAGCTGTAAAACAGATTATTTCCATTTCTTTTTGAACTTCAGTTTCACTAATTTCACACTAATAAACACACTGAATGGCTACAAATGTGACCTATAAGAAAAGACTTTTATTTGTGAAAACAGCATTAAAGTTACTGCATACCAACTCCAGAATTTTAGCACAATGGTTCAATTTACATGAAACAATGATGGAAATACACATTGCAATTCTTAGTTAGGGAGAACAGAGCTTACTGTGATATTCAAATGTTTCCATGAGCAATATCCACAGCACAGCATGGCTTCCTTAGGCTGCTAACCAGCAGCATTTGATATGAACAAGTATTTTTGAGTTGACAACTAAAAGAAGTATATTGTTCAGGAATTTTAAAAGACTATCTTCTTTCTATAAGTAAATTAAAGATAATAATGTATGTTTATTCATTACGTATTCATTTTATCTTTCTGAAGAGTTCATTTAGGAGCTTTTTAAGTAAAACTATTTCTCATTTTTGCTGGATTAATGGAATCACCAGAACTTCTATGCCTATCTAGGCAGTATCTACAAAAGTAAACTAAAGTGGATGATTGAGTAATTTTCTCTTGGTTGTAGGTTTTATAGTCAGTGAATCTGGTAATTATCAAGTAATGAGAAGTTCAAATATTTTCATTCTCGATAGCAGTTATTTTGACCCAAAGTATTCAAGTGTCTTAGAGCCCCACTGTTTTTTCCTTCTGCAGACACAGGAACAATAAATTAAAATAATTTTAAAAAACAATAAACTTATTACTTTATATAAGATAGAAGACAGACTTTCCCTTCTTAAATTTTCCCTTCAAAAGTGCAATCCTATCAATTAGTGGAAACTAAATTGCAATGAAAAAAATTTAGTAAATAAATAAATTTCAAAGTTTAAGATAAAGGGAAGTTTGAATAAAATAAGCTATTAAAATTAATTTGACCTCCCATTTGCTTTTAATTTAACAAAGGACATATTCCAAAGGAGATCTGAATTTGAGGATTAATGATTATCAGTTAAACTTGATATATATCACTAGTTATTCTCAGTAAGTGACACCACAAACTGAATATTTTAGTTCAGCCCATCTGACCATCATGACTAATGAGCACTGGAAATGAAGTCAACTCTTGATTTGATGCCACTTGTCTACATAACAGACTGGCTGACACCCAAAGCCCTGTGCCCAAAATACTCATATAAAACAAACTAAAATAACACAATCCCATCATGTATCTCCTGTGATGTGTAAGACATTTAGTCCAAAAGTACTTGTACATGCTATCTATACTTTTCATGCCTTCAGCACAGCTATGCAAAGATGTAAGGCCACAACAATCTTAATTTATTGTCTCTCTCTGTTCCCATCTTTTCTTCTCTTCCCTGAAGTACACATGCCTTAAACCCACTTATTGGTCAAAACTGTCTATATTCTTCTGTGTCATCAAATTAGCCATAAGGTAATTGGTTCATTTTCTGCAACCACAATATCTTCATAAAGTGATGGATTGATCATTTTGGTTATCTTCAAAAGAACCAAATAAAAATCAAAAGTCACCCATAAACAGGTAGCTAGCCTGCCATCAGTCAAGCTGTTTAAGTTACACAGAGGTTCTATAGTTCTACTACAAGTATCTGAGTAGATAGTTAAGATTGAATACTAATATTTGCTTATCTGAAGTTATGTCAGATTCCAACTGATGAATGAGAATGGGCACGAATCAAAGCATGTTGATTTTGGCTCTCTCTGACTCTTCTCCAAAGGGGCTGTCAGTGGGAAGGAACAGATTGCCAAGACGTTTGTAAGGAAAGCATCTTTAACAGAGATTTAATAATTAAATTGGATTACAAACCATATTCTAAAAGCTATATATCTTACTCTCAAATATGAGTGCTGTGACTGGTTTGGCTACTGTTCTATTTCTTCTGAAAAATAATGAAAAAATAAATACATATAGCACACTGTAGCTTCAGAAATAATATTGTAGCAAACAATTTTATTAAGATTTTCATGAAAGTGGCATTTAGTAAATTCTTTCTAATACCTTGATGCAATTAAAACCAAACAAAAGTCTTTAAAACAGTTCCTTTCTGTGAATTACATTAAGATTTTATAGAATTACTTGATTTTTATTTTATAAACTAATCTAAAATACTAATAATTGAATCAGGGTAAAAACAATACAATGTGTTTTCTTTAGTTTATTTCAAAATAGTGATTATAAATACATTCTTAATATATTTTATCCCCAATTCTTTGGATGCAACAACAAAAAAACCCAAAACAAAAACAATAACAAAAAAAAAACAAACCAAAGAACAACTCACTGTGCTCATTTCGTACAATGTCAATGTAAAAGTCATGCAAGATACTATAGATTAGTATTATCACCATACATTTTTAGATGTAATCTGTTATTTCTGAAATACCTGTTGATGTTACTCACGAAGCCAGGCCCTGTATAATTTATGGATCTTTGAGGTTTAAGAAAATTAAATGTTTAAAAAAGCAACAAAAGAAAGATGGTCTTAAATGATTTTCTAATTAATATATTTATTCACTTTATTATTCAGTGTGGAAAACTAAATATAGAATATAAATTGCCTTATAGACTTGAATCACTTTAATAGCTGCTTTCTCATAAAATTACACAAAGATTTACTTTTAAAGAATTGAGTCATCTTTATTGATTTCATAAAAAAATAATTTAAAACTTGATTTATCTTACACGGACACAATATATTATCTCAACCCCTTCATTGATTTCATAGGATCTAGTTTTATTTGCAACTGTTCTAACACAGTCCATACACACGAATATAATGCCAAGAAGCCCATGATGTGTCAGAACACATTAGAAATGAACACTTCTTGGATTTTCAAGATTTGAATCAAAGTTCTACTAAAAATGCTGTACCAACGTACATGTCATACCTCAAGGGGTTAAACTAACATCAAGGTTATAGTTGAAGCCAACAAAATGTAGATACAGTATTTTAACTGCTCTTGTACTCAACTCAGAACTTATGCCTAACTACATTATCATAAAATGTACAAGTAGAACTAATGAGAGACAGGTGCAAAATAGTACACACTGTATAATGTAGGCACAATGACTTTAGTTAAGGAAAATATATCAGCCTTAACCAAGGATTTGTTACTTTCATTTACAATTAGAACCTCCAAATAACCACATACAATTAAGTTACTTTAAAAAAAAACTTTGAACATTTATACCTTTCAGCAGGAGTATGAAATAGCCAATATACTACAGCAAGCTTTGAGATGGTGGCAGGTACTCTTGCCATTGACAATTCTGCAGAAACCTTGAAACATCTTCAAAGCACCACCACACTGAATAAAAGGCATCATCCCAATGACCTATTATCTCCAGATCATGGAAGGAGTTTTCTGGTTCCTCCCACAAGTGTCTATTTAAGATTCCTCAATCCATACTTTATTGACAGGATAAACTAAAACACTTTCTTTGAAGCCTCTGCATCTCTACCCTGTCAGTATGCATTAGGAGCCCTTTAATCCATGGATGCATGCATGCATGGTAATGGCATATTACAAGTCCTTATGAAATTGCAGATGAAAACAAGCTGTTGAGCACACATCTTGTCTTTTCTTTTGAGATCAGAAAGCAATTATTTGTTTGGATTTTTTATATTCATATAAAGTTTTCACAGACATTGTCATGAAAATTAAAATTACACATTAAAGTTTTAAGAGCACCAGCACATACATATGGAGAAATTTTTCCTATTAAAAAAATCTCCAAATTATCTATATGTGTGAATATATACCCAAATGCACACACGCACGCACACACACACACACACACACCTCCAAGAATGGCAATTTTTTTGTTTTTTGTTTTTATATCTCAGAACAAATACATGAAGCCCTGAAATTAATGCTTAACACAGGGACTGCTGTTACAGCTTCAGCCATAATATCATTTTGGAAGCTGCACCAAAACATCTGCCACTTGAAATTCATGAAGAATGATTATGTTCACCTTCTTGGTTATCTTACAGATTAATACAGTAATTCATAAGAGATGAATACACACACGAACACACACGCACAAACACACACACACACAGACACAGAGGCCAAGAAGGCAATGTGTTTCTGGATATCACTTTGCTAATCAAGAGCTCCTAAAAATCTTCAATATCCCCTCTTATCAAATACCATCATTCCTTTGACCAATTTTTACGTAGAACTTAACAGTACAATCAAACTTGGGGGCATATCATTTGCAGTTGCAGACTGTGAACTCATCTGATACCAATGCAAGTATTTTACAGTGTGGCTTTGACAGCCAAGCTTACCATGATGTTTACAGTTCCTACTAGATTATCTGACAGTAGTCAGAATGATGAAAGAACAGGATACTGATGCATACAAGATACTATTAACCTTAGTCATTAATTTTTTAAAGTATTTGTAGTGAAAACTATTTGAATTAAGCTCATAGAATCCTGAAAAGCAAGACAACCGATGGCAAATAACAACTGCCCCAGACATAATACTATAAAACTAAGGAGCCTATTTTAAAATGCACGATTGGTAACAAATCTGAAGATAATATGCTAAATTCACAAGAATAGCACAGAACTGAATTTTTTTGTCTTTTTGTGGTTTTTTTGTATGTTTTTTTTTGCTTTTTCTATTTTTAAATTTCACCTGATCACAAAGTCCGAAATATTTCTGTACACATTACCTTCAGTTTCAGTTTAGTATAGTTTTCTATCTAAATTTATACTTACTGATAAATTCACTGTGATCAGGAAAACAAGTCAGGCATATTAAATACATATTAAGGAGTACATATTTTCCTATTTAGTATACAAAGTACTTCATAAATATGAATTATGTTACAAAAATAGCTTTGGGTGCGCTCACACGGTAAGCACTTTGCTAATTTTGGACAACCTTTAAGGATTGTGGGTATTTCACATAACTGAGAACAAACTCTAGTGTTAGTTTAATTTGAGCCATGTTTAATTCTGATAAACATCATGTATTTCTTCAGATCACCACAAACGCTATGGAATTCACGTTGATTTTTTTTTTTTCACTTTTAGGTTTTTATGTATAGACAGGTAATGCTTAGAGTGTTCAAATTTATTTTATAGTTATGTAATGCATGGTATATTTTAAACAAGTATTTGCACAATTTAACATTATAAATCCAGTGGTTTCAAGATGCAGGCCATAAAGATTACCAATTTACAAATACTATCGAATGTTCTCTCTTTGCATGCTATTTTTTTTACACTTTTCAGATAATCTTTACACAGAGTTGTTACAATGCCACAAATCAAAAGGATTATTCCAGTTCCACCAACTTAATCTACGTGCAAGATGAAGGACCCAGCTGAGGTACAAACACTGGTACCAGTTTTCTTGAGTTTGCTTTACAAAGCACAAAGAGACGAAGGTTTTGCATTGGGGTACAAAACAGATTTGCCTCTTGAGGTTAAATTCAGTGTATTTTGTGTATAAAGCATCCCTTTGGCAATAGAGTTTGCAGTATCCCCACAGGACTCCACAGTATAGGTTTTATGTAGTAAAATCTATTAAGGAAAGTCTCTTCTACTCGACACGTCTTTGCAGCTACAGTTAATGAGACACCCTTGGAAACACTTGCCTCTATGCCTATTGATAATATAGTATTTGGAAGTTAGAAGTCAACAAAAGGCACTTTCATCATTAAATAAATGTCCTCTGTATGAAGTTAGATTGCATGACCTATATCTTGTTCAAAGCTGTCTGCTCCTCAAGG
Source organism: Sciurus vulgaris (assembly GCF_902686455.1). Lineage (NCBI taxonomy): Eukaryota > Metazoa > Chordata > Mammalia > Rodentia > Sciuridae > Sciurus > Sciurus vulgaris. The sequence goes on along the minus strand of NC_136471.1, from coordinate 10,864,286 downwards.
ACCTGTAGGTAGTCAGGGGAACTCTGAAGTTTCGCCTTCAGTTCAAAATACTCGCTCTTCCTTTGCTCCACAACGATTTTACTGTGGTTGCCACCTATCAGAGACTTCTTGTTTTTTTTATCTTGTTGTTTTTCTGGATAGCGGATCTCAAAGCCGCTGACACCTATGCTGTTATACTCCTTTTTGCTTTCAAGAAAATTTTGAATAAACACATTGGAATCCCTGCTAGGGAATAATTCATCCAGCTCGTCAATTGTGCTCAGTCTCTTCCTGGTATCCACATGTAATAAATCTTTCTCCTTGTCGGCAACGTTTCTCATGATGACTTTCTGTCCCGGAGGATCTGAAAACATGAACCCGGTTTCTGACTCTTTCAGGCCACAGGTGTGGCTCTTGCTCATCTGTTCTATAGTTTGTGGAATGAAAGCTTCTGTGCTCAGTCCGTCCTTTTTATTGGTTTTGTGGTCATGCTTCCTTAGCTGCAGCTGCATGGAGCCACACTCAGGATTCCCCAGCCCTTCGTGCTTCACGGTGGGTTTCTTGTTGCGTCGCAGCACGAAAACAAGAAGGCAAAAAGCAACAAACACAGTTAAAATGAGGACTACTAAGATACTTAGGATTAAAATAGATAGAGGCACGGGGCCACCAGGAGGGCTTCGAATGGGACCCAGTGGGGTGGTGAATGTAATAGCAGGAGCAGGGCTCGTGAATGGTGCAGATGGCTTGTTTAAAAGTTTGGGACATAAGATTTCATTTTTGAGGGACTTCAGTTCAATGTTGGCAAACTGAACAGGTGTCTCACATTTCAGCTCTTTCACAACAATCCCATCATTCAGCTTCTCCAGCCACAGCTTTAATGCCACCAAGTCACAAGTGCAGTCCCATGGGTTGCCTTCCAAGTCAATCTGTGTGAGAGACTGAAGTTGATCGAGGACCCCACTGACAGGTAGGTACATGAATTTGTTGTTCCTCAGATTCAGTCTAGCAAGGGGTGCTCCAGAAAAAATGTAAACAGGCAGGCTCTTTAAGAGATTATTATTCAAGTACAGTAACTGCAAATTGGGCATGGAGTCAAAGGTGCCTGCTAAGATTTCCTTAATCAGATTGTATTCCAAATACAGATACTGCAGGTTATGAAGGCCCAAAAATATTTCAGGATACAGTCTTTCAATCTGATTGCCATTGAGATACAGCCTGCGTAAATTAGTGAGATTGTGGAATACATCTCCTTTGATCATTGTAATCTGATTGCTGCCTAAATGGAGCAAATCCAGTCCTTCAAACTCAGTGAAGTCTGAGATGTCCACGTCTTTGATGCTATTGCCATTGACATGCAATTTCTTGGCGTTTAGAGGTTTCGGTATCAGTTCAGACATGGACTGTATATTTTTCTCCTGGCAGTTCACACTCAGTCCCAAGTCTGAAGGATGTGTTTTGCAAAAGCAAGGCGCCGGGCAAGGTGTAAGGGGAGGCACCCTTGTTTGGTAAGACACAATCTGACTGAGATTACGGTTGGAGAGGGCTTTGCCTGCCACGATTCCAGAGATCTTGGAAGGATTTGTCGTTTTTGGTGGCTTGGTCACTAATCTGTGCAAGGATGTCTGTGTTGTGTGACCATTGGGAGTGGTGTAGCCATTTTCCAGTTGAGATGGAGGCAGGATGCGCACATCAAAATCACTGCCTGTGCCCATGGGGCATAATTCTTGCTTGTTGGTTTCTTTTAAAAGCCTTCCGTATAAGTCACTGGGAGTTTCACAGATAGCTTCTCCTATGTAAATGTTATATGGCATGTTCTCCAGCCAAGCTTTTAAAGGCAACAAATCACAGCTACAGTTCCAAGGGTTATCTTCCAGTTGCAGTTCAACGACACGGCCAATGTGTTCCAGAACTCCAATATAGGGGAGCTTCTGGATTCTATTCCCTCGTATGTCCAGATGGGTCAAAGATGCGAATCGGAAAATATTATCAGGAAGGAATGAAATCAGATTGTCATTAAGAATGAGAACTTTCAGTTTGTGGAGCTTATTGAAGGCTCCTCGTTCAATATACTTGATTAAATTGTAGTCAGCCTGGAGGTACTCCAAGTTCTCTATGCCAAGGAAAGTGTCAGCTCGGAGAATCTTTAATTCATTGTTGTTCAAGTGCAACTGCTTTAATGCACTGAGCCCAAGAAAGGCTCCTCCCTCAATGTTCTGCAGTTTATTATTTCCCAGATGCAGGGATACTGCATGTGAAAAATTCAAGAATGTATTTGGATAGAGGATATTTAAAAAATTGTTTTGGAAATTGAGATGATAAAAATTAGACCAAGGTGGTTTCAGCTGATTTGGTCTGTAGACTGAAACCTTCTCACAGTTGACATAGAGCACATTCTCAACTGACACGCAGGAGCACACATTGCATATTTCCACCGACATGTCAGAATCTGCATTTGTCGAAGAAATCAGGGCTGACAAAATCAGAAAGAGCCAAAGAAACATCTTCTTGCAATCAGCAAGGAACTTTACGCTTCTGAATAAAGATAAATAATCTAAAAAATAAAAAGAAAACATTTTTTCAATGGTCATTACTTAAAAAATTGTGTTTAAATCATATTATAGTGAGTACATGGCTATAATTACTACCTTGTAGTTTTTAAGGCACCCAAACTGCAAATATCTGCACTCAGTTGAACAATAACCACCAAAAATGCCACATATTTTATTTCCATACCTGTAGTTTATATAAAATTTGCATGTGCTGAATACACTACAAACAATAGGAAAAGAGATTATTAATCATACTCACATCTTAACAATCTGAATTTCTTTTTTACTTGACTTACCAAACTCTGCCCTTCCTATTTACAAATCAGATAGCCATCCCCTGGATCAGGAAGCATGCCATGTCCTTTGCACCACAAAGGCACTGCAATTAGTGGATATCTAAACCCTACGCTGTGTTAGATACAGAGGCTGAGCAGACGCCATATTAGGGCCCAGGTTGTAAAGGAAGGTAGCAATGGGAGGACTGGGTTGTTGAAAAGACCTATGTAGAATTTGCCCTGCAAAAAGATCTGCCTGAGCTTCAGTTCATAGGTAGGCACAGTGCCATTAATCAGTTCCCTCTTATATACTGCTGCCTTCAAAACACAGATGACCCTGTGAGGTTCTAGAAAAACAACTGAGTAGGGGATGGCCAAATTTTGTTTTCAGGTGAATAAACAGCATCTAGTTGCCTGCCAGTCATCTCCCAAATAGGGGGTTAAAAGAAAGCCTTTTGTCTTTGGATCCCTGAAAACAGAAGAACCTGCTTGCTTAGCTGTCTCCAGGCAGCCTTTCACACCTAGAACTGGCTCTCCTGCCTGCCGGCCCTCTCCCATTCCTTTATTTGCCACTTTGAACCCAGGTCCAACTGAAGTTTGGCTCTAATGCTATCTCCTTCGCACTGACCACAGACTGCCCCTGCTGAGGAAGAGGAGTTCATATGCTATAATTTGAGGAGCTTAATCTGCAGAAGATACCACATATTTTCCTCCTAAAGGCATCAGTTCCCAAACACCCTTCCAATATTATCTCCCCATGTTCCAGTCTGTAAACAAATTGTAACTTCTTGGTAGAGTTCAATGCTTAGCCAATTAACCAGTTGTAGCCCACTTCTTAAACAGCATACTTCAGTGTGCACGCGCACACACACACACACACACACACACACTCACTCACTCACTCTCACTCATTCACTCATACACACGGTATTCCTGCTTCACAGTAAAGATTAAAAGGAACACAAACAGTGTGTATTCTGCTGATGCAATTTTAGGCATGTGAGTCTTTTCTTTGCCATCATGAATGGAGAGCTGGCTGCAATTTCAATATGATTACCACCAAATATTAATTCAATAAATAACATACCCAGAAACACAATGAGGGAATGATGCAAAGGAAAAAAGTGTCACACAGGAATTCCTTTGTTTATTTTGTTCAGGAAGAATCAGCTAGTGGTAAAATGGAACCTATCTCAAGGTAGACAATCCATTAAGCCACCACCCAGGAAGATTTGCATTTTAAGTAGTTTGGTAGAAAATACAACCAACACTGCTTAGATGCTACTTAGCTGCCATACAGAGGTGCATTTCCCCTATTCCCTAGGAAGGTATGATTGGCATTTCAAAAAGAACTCACAATTCTTAAGTATGACATCGCCCAAACAAACTTTAATTGTAAAATCGAAATTTCACTTGATCTTTTTTACCTTGACGTGGTTTTCAACAGCTATTTTGGTTCAGTTGAGTCATTTCTTGTTACTAACCAACACCTCCCCCACCCCAAAATGGGGAAACCAAAAAGCAACCAAACTAGAAAACAAAACAAAACAAAAAACCACCAACAAAAAAAATCGAATAACCCAAATTCGGTACAAAAACAAGAACCATCAGCATCAACAGATCTGAAAATGCATAAGGAACTGTCCTCCTCCTAGTAATTTCTACTTCAAGCAGCAAAGGGGCAAAAAGGCACAAGGACAAGCTAGGAAGTTCCCAAAGGCAGCTCTTGTGAAACAGAGGAAGCCGAAAGCAGCTGGAGGAGCAGGCAATGAAGAAGGAGAGTGGGTCCGCCAAGGAGAGAGGGATAGAAGCACTGAAAGGGTAAGAGACATGGAGAAGTGGAAAATGGAAGAAAAAGAGCTCAGAGAAGGGAGCTTGAAAGAGGGTAAAAAAAGGACCACTGAATGTAAACGAAAAAATACGAACATTCATAAGGCACCGCTAAAGCATGCACTAAAAATCGTGGGGGGGGGGGGAGGCAAAAACGAAAACATACAAAGTCCGAGTTGGGTACCAAGAACCATCTCTCAGTCTGCCAAGAGCAATCTGTCTCCTTGTCTTTCTGTCTTCTGTGCCCAGCAGGACGCTCAGATTCCGCGGCCGGCCAGGACTGCACAAAACCTAGCCCTACCACAATTCTGACATACACCAACAGAGCCGCGCCTGGCACTCAGAGCCCAGGCGGAGGGAGCCTGCCGACCGGGGACACAGCACTGGCAGGGGCGTCGGTGGATCGAGGTGGCTCCCCCGGAGCTGACATGGGAAACCTGCCGGCCGCCCTAGGGCAAGAGTAGAGGTATAGGAGTCCACGGAGAGACTCAGTCGCTACCGTCCCTGTGCGCTACCTCGGACCGGCGGCGACGCGGTTGGAGGGGCCACTGGCGCCGGCGCGTACCGCAATGTTTTGCCGCAACCCGGTGCCCGGAGCCGGCGCGCAGCCCCCTCCCCGGTTCCTGGTCCAAGCAGCAGCCTCGCGGGCAGGGTGGCGGAGGCGGGGTACTGTGCGCGATGTCGCGGGGGCCTTCAGCCCGGCTGCGCACACATTTCTCAGCGCGCTCTCGTCCCACAAGGGATAGCTGCTGGAGTTTCCGTTGGCCTCTCTAGACCGTGGCGCGCGGTGGGTTAGGAAGAAGGAAAGATAACTAGCCCAGGTCGCGAGGGCGATGGCACTGGGACGTCACTGATCCGTTTGCCACAGGCAGAGTGACCCCATCGCTACGTGGCCGCGAGAGACGGCCCAGGCTCCCCTTGACCGCCACCCCCTCCCCTGGCCAGCTTCACAAAACTGCTCACCAAGCCAGAAATCAGCTCAACATTTAAGCGCCTTGCAAAGTCGCGCTGCGAGCGCTCGACCCGGCTGTGCAGGGCTTTCGGAGTTACCCACCGACTCCTCCTCTCGAATTCCCAGTCTTGGCGAGTCCCAGCAATCTCTGACCAGCCCGCGGACCACTGCCTGGAGCCCCACATCTACGTCCACGCAGAGTGCCTGAAGAGTAGGGTGCAGGAAACAAAGCCCAGCACAGCGCAGCGGCTCCGCCAGCATGAGCTGCCAGATGCCAGAGGCCAGGACACTTTCCCTGCCACCCCCGCCGCCCAGGGGGCAGGGATACTAAGGGCACCCGGATTCCTTCGGTCCTCAGGGACAAGCGATAGTGCTGTGGGCAAGCAAGTGGGAGGTGTGTGTGGGTTAGCTAACACGTCCACTTCGTCCACGCAGCCGGCCCCAAACCAACAGGACTCAAACTAAAAATAATAAGCTACCTGCTTCCCTTCACGCGCGCGCGCTCACACACACATGCGCGCGCGCACACAGACACAGACACACACACAGACACACACACACACACACACACACACACACGATGACAATCCGAGCCGGGAAGAGACCACGCGCGTGTCGCTGCAGCTCGCGCAGTCCTCTCTGGAAATTCACCCACCTCTGGAGCCCAGAGCCTAGTGCAGAGCCCGCCGCGCCACGACCGGAGCTGCAGTTTCCGCGATGGTCTCTACGTGATCTGGGATCCAGCTTTTCCGCGCCCGCTCGCCGGTCAAGCCCACAGAGCAGCCCTAGCAGGCGAGCAAGCGGGCAGCGGCGCGCGCGCGCACCCGGCCAGACACCGCGCGCGCACCCAGACCCTCGCACTCGGGCTGCACCTTTACATACACGCGCCGAATCCCCGCCCCCGCCCCCGCCCCCTGGCACACACACAGCCCTCCCTCCCGACACCCAACCACTTCGATCCCCCCACATTCCTGATCCTTCAGTCCCCCACCCCGACACCCCCACTTGATTCCTCTTCTACCCACACACCAAGAAAGACAGCGCGCTTTCCTCCTGGAATCCGCCCCCTCTTTTGCCTAAAACACCCCAAGGGAGGAGCGACCCCTATCCTCAGGCATAGAGACCCCAGTTTCACAACGCGGGCGCACTAGCTTCCATCCACCCCCGCCACCATACACGCACACTACAGTCTTTTCTCTTCCACAGTCTCCTAAGAAGGAACATACACACACACACACACACACACACACACACACACACACACAACCGGGGCGTTCCTTTGAGAGAGCAACCAAGAACCCAGCAAAAGCCAAAGAAACATTGGAGAGCCTGGGGGGAGGGGAGCCAAGGGAGATAGGGTCGTCGAGTCTACGCGGAATTGAATAATTCCAGGATGGAGGGGGGTGAGTCAACAACAATACATTCAAATACAACAATCTCACTTGGGTTTTGTATCGCGGGTAAGGTACCTTTGGCTAATAGTCACCCTGCAGATCAGAGAGCTCGGAGAATACTTCTTGGTAGCCGGCGATCCTGGATGGAGCCTTCTTGGGACCAGTTCTCTGGGATCCAGTAGTATTCGCACTCCCCCTACCTGTCTGCGCGTAAGGGGCCGGGGGCTTTAAGGTAAAAGTGAGGCTTTAGCTCAAAGTGAGACTATTTAGCCGGGTTAGAAGCACACGGGTTAATTATCCGCATTTTAGAATTCCGCGGGCATTGAGCATTTGGCAGAAAACGGGTTAAGCAGGGTGATTAGGGAGCTGGGGGTGGGGATAGGGAAAAGGGGTAGGGGAAAAAGAGGTGTGGGACTGGGAGAGATGCCGCACTTGCGACCAAAAGGAAAAAAAAAAAAAATTCTGCTTTGGCTACTGAGCATGCCCAGTTCCCAGCTCAAGCCCTATAAGGGAGGCATTGTGTGCGTTCCACTTCTCCGGGCTTTGGTTTTGACCGGGAGGGGACTTTGATGGGGGTGGGGGGTGGATGGGAGACGTTAGGGAAGGGGGTGGGGGAGACCAGGTTTGAAGATGTGGGACTGTGCTGGAGGGACCTTGGAGAGGGAAGGGGAAGGGCCCCCACGGGATTCACTGGGTAGACCGAGGTGAGGAAATGAACTAAGAAAAGTCACTTCAGTAAGTCCCTCATTGTCTATACCAAAGAATCCTTAGCAGCTGAGTCTCAAATATCCAGAGGCTGTAGATTCAGCCTATGGATTGTTTAGGCCCTTGTTAGTGCTTCCACCAAAAGGTAGGAATGTCGTCAGGAAGGGCCAATGTTCAAACCAGTTTAATGCAGATTGGTAATTTAGTTAATAAATTTAAGAAAACAAATAAGCCCGGGGAAGGGGTCAGAGAACTTTTGCTGTCATGCATGCCTTTTCAAATACTGGCTTTCCTAAACAAGAAAAAGTTAAATGTTCATTTTGCCCCCTTCCCTCAACTGTGCTGTTTTTATAGGTGCTTGGCTAAGAAGAACAACTCTTTCTTTACTTTGTGTGTCTGAAATAAACTGACTTTAGGTAAATGGGGCCAAGTCATGAGCAGGAAGTATTTCCCTGGGACACCTGGGAGCCCATTTGCCACATTTCAAGTACTACAGCCAGGTGAGACCCATTTCTTCAGGACCCATGTTCTGCCCACTTCGCTTATTCAGATTCCACTGGCTGTAACCACAGTAGGTATTGCCAATATCCAGGAATGTTTTCTTTTTTCTTTCTTTTTCTTTTGTTTAAAAATGAAGAACTCTTTAAGCTAAAGCTAGCAATAGCTTTGAAACCAGAATTTGGCTGGCTGCCTGAACTCCTACAGTTAAACGTTTACCATAATTGGTTGATGTTTAAAGGCCAAATGTAGGCAAAAAATCTGATAGGCAAAGGACTTATTTTTTATTTTTTTTGTCAATAGTGTCCTACCTTCTATATTGTCTGTAATATCTCTTCATATATGTTTTATTATTTTTGCTATTTTCATCATTTCATGAGATTGCCTTCCAGTGTTATTCATGCAAATGGTGGTTGGGAACAGCATGTTATACAGAGATGCATATACAATATTTAAGTAGATATGCATACATAGGCAAATAGTGCATCCTTTATAAAGAACCCTTCCTTCAGCCCAGTCCCATTGCCTTGAAAAATTTCATCTTCTCTTTTAAAAACAACCTAGAGACAGAAATTGAGTGGGCAGCAATGGTAAAATTTGTTATATTCAATGTGAAACCCATTATGAGATAGTATTGCTTAAGGAAACACTAAAGGATCCGTCCATAACAACTTATGTACTTGTGCAGCTCTTCTTAGTGAGGTGAAACGTGTTTCCTCTATAGGTAACAGCTGCAGTATGTTGAAAAATCCCTCTACTGTTGTACATTTGAACAAAACAGATCCTTCTAATTAAGAACTCACATTTGCATTATATTGCATAATGCAATTTGCAAGTGGTAATGGATACCAAAACAAGTTGGCATTTATTCTAAATGCAGAGAATTCAGGAAGCCATGATATATTTTATCAGGATAGGTGAATTGTTTTTCCTTTACTATAAATGTTAACAAGATTCAATAGAATGAGAAAAAATTTTACCTGAAAATATGATGCACATTCCAAGTACCATGATAGCTGAAAAGGCCAGATTTGGAGAGTAAATATCAGATGATTTAAATGCCTATCTTTATTCAGCTTTAAAAACTGTTCTGAGACTTGGAAATATTTAACTGCAATAACCGTAATGTTATTTTTCATATGGGTATGAATGCAAGTGCGGCTAGAACACTGATAAATTGTCATTAATAATAGTGCTAAGAATTTATCAATGATTAATATTCAACTCATTAAAATGTTTAAGAAGATTAAGTGGACACAATATAAAATATAAGAAACAACTTCAATGTTTTATGCTTCTTTTACTTTTAAAGTAACTTAAAAACCCAATCCTTGAGTTCTACAATCTCTTTTCCATCTTCTCGATCGAAATGTGACATCCAGATAGAACAATAGTGAACTAAGGGGAATTGCTAGCTTTAAAAAGAAGTAAATATAGAAACAAAAGTGTTAGGAAAACTTTAGCACTATGTATGGAAATTGAACCAAAAACAAAGTTAATGTTTTTCCTCAAACATATGAATGTAAATATGATAAAATTTGTGATAACCTCTTCATGTTTCTGCAGATGTTCTACTGAGCTTAATCTTGGCTTTGCAGGAATACACCTGGAACTATAGGGCTACTCTGATATACTGTGCCTCCCTCCTTCAGGAAGAATAAACAATTGCACCAGAAATTTCAACAGGATCTTGAATATTTAATTCTAAAGGCAGTTGTAGTGAGTAAGACACTAAGGACACAAAATGATTATCATGCCAATGAGTCTTGGCCCCAATTGGTGATCTTTCACTTTCTTAGTATCCCTTATTTATTTTACCTTGTCTTACTACTGTTTAGCCGTAAGTTTTGTATCTAGGTATCACAGATCATTCGGTTTAATATTGAAGATTCATGTATCCTCTGGCATTTTAACAATTATGAACTTGGCATTTCTTTAAGTGGAATACAAAAAAAAGGTTCTTAGATTGTAAATACATCTGGGAAGAGCCATTTCATGATCAAATAAGTTTAAAAGATCCTTTGTTCCGTACAGATAGTCATATTTCTTAACTTTGGGATTTTTAAAAACATTTAATTATGTTAAAATGAATTTTTATCTACCAAGGGAAAAATGATATGATATATAACATTTCCCAAACTTATTTGATAATAGATCCTATTTTTTATTGTTACATTTTGAGAAATTTGTACTAATTACTTATTTTGTTTTGCAAATTTTATAGAGTGTAGGAACTGAAAGAACATTCAGGTCATAATCTAACCCATATAATGGTAGCTACTACCTATTGAATGCTGTTGCTCAGTCATGTTGTCTACAAATATTATTTTATTTAGTCCTATGAGTAAGGGAAATATCATTATTCTTCTTTAAAAATATGTTCAGGGGGGCCAAATAATTTGTCTGAGGTCATAGTCAGGTCTTTGATGTCTTTCTGCTACTCCACAATTTCTTTTCCAAAGGGGAATCAGGGCACTTTTGACTTTAAAAGCAGAATAGATTTGAAAGCACAATGGATTTTCCAAAGGTAAACACTTGGGACATACATGTTTGTAGGTATTAAAGTGTCAATACTTAGCATAAGAATGAACTCATAAAGGTTGCAAATAACAGTTCACAATTAGACATGACAGAGCATCTTAAATCAACTGATTTTACCAATCACCAAAGTGGGCTTGTTTTATCTTCTGTCTTGTTTATTCCTCTGTCATACCTGAGTTGATTCTGAATCTGTGATGATGTCTCAGTTGTCCCTAACAAGGGGAGATTTTGCTACAGCCAAGTGGAGGCATATAAAGGAGTAATGTTGTTCCCCAGACTTACACCAGAGTCGAGGAAAAATCCAACCAAACAAAAAAACCTGTTATCCAATAAGATATCAAATAAATTGGAAAATATGATGTTGGTTGATTATTTGATTATATCAACTACTTTGTCCTTCCTTTTCCCACAGACTTCATTATGGTGCAGCTAGTAACTTGTCCTTTTCAGAAACTAAGGTGTCAATTGTTAATATATTAAAGTCGGTCATTGGCTGATTTTTCACAAATTATTATTTCTAGAAGAAGAATAAAAATTATGTGTGGTGTTGAAGGATCATTGAAATTTTGGCTTATAGGTGGTACTTGTTCATATGGTTCACTGGTACCACCTATACTGTCTAGAATATTATTTAGCTAAGCCACAGATTCTCTCAATAGCATCTCTGTTTTGTTTACACATTTTTCTTTCTTTGTATCCTCTACTTGGAGAAATCACATCTTACTCACTGTCAAAGATTAGGTCTGAGAACAAGCTCAACTGCCCTCAGACAACTTGAAGATAAAAAAGATCATGAAATAAAAAATAGGAAGTTAATAGCTAAAAAGTATACCTTGAGAATTAGTCTCATGGTCTGTGCATGTTCCATAACAATCAACCAAAGCTTTGTCAGAAAGATAGAAATTTAATGAGAATCCTTTCATTTTTACCATGCTCAACTTTGGGGAACCAGAGTGCTATCCTCAGCCAGCAAATTTTTTTTCAAAATGATTTTTTCCTCCAGTGCTTCTGTAGAGTATTATTTTTTCCTTAGAAATATAAACTTGAACCTTTCTTTCAAAATTGATATTGTTATCAGCCCGTCCTCTTTTATTTTAGAGACTCCTTTTGGACAACTCAAAACTTAGGTCAAAATCAGGGGCATAAAACAAGGCAGAAGAGACATAATATGAAGACAAGAGTTATGGTGTGACTGGATCCCAATTACTATATCAAAAATAAAATGTATCCCTTTTCAAGCCTCAAAGAGTGAGTCAGAGAAAAGCAGCACATCTGTGTAAGCTAGTGTCATGTATCTGTGATTGACTATCTTCTTTTTCAGTTCAAAATTGGAACTTCTAATTCCCTACTGTCTCAAATTGAGTAATGTCTACCCATATAAGGTCATCATGAGAACTGTCCTGTGGTCCCATTATAGTGGATCATGTTATAGGAAAACATCATCACAGAGAATTTCTGCTACCTTTTATGTGCACAGTGTTCTTGTTAATCTGAAATTTGGGGTGTAAAGGGGCCTTAATGCTTTTCAATTTTAACCACTCAGTAGAAACTGAAATCCTCATCAGATGAATCCATGATGGGGCCTCACTGGGGGTGAAATCTCCCAGAAAATTACAGAATTTTTGTAATCTCTGCTATTTTACACATGTGAAAGCAACACAGAATTGAATCTATCAGAGTTTAAAGAGTGCAAGATTTCACTCTACGTGGACTTGGAGTTAAATTCTTGTTTTGCTATTTAATAGTTTTGTGGTTTAGGGCAGTTAACTTCTCTGAGCTCTCATTGTCTCCTCTGTATAATGGGAATAACCAATTCAATCTCCCCAAATTTTATAAGGACTAATAAATACAATGTCAAGCACCTAGCACCGTGCCTTTCTGGCAAAGTATTATTATTTCCTTCTTTGCTTAAGCAGAAACAACCTCCACATATGCGAAAAACTAAGAATGCAGACTATATATTCATTTACCACCTGAATCTGTCTAAGGATGGTGATTACAAGAGAGGATGGTGGGACTAATTGTGGGGTTTATCTTTGCATATTTTAAATTACTTCAAAATCTAGAACCATTATTTTTAAATGAATCTGGGAGTTCTTACTATTCCTGCTACCTTTGTTTACTTTTCTATTCTCATTTCATCTATTATGACTTTTTAAAAAATTAATTTCAACAACAACAAAAAAAAAACCACTTGGGGTTCTGGAAGAAGTGGGCATTAACATTATTTAAGCAAAGTTGCTCATAATAGCCCTGGGGGAATATTAAAACCACTTATTCTGAATCTTGTCACTCAATATATTTGTATGGAAACAGGAGGAAAGAAAAGTGGAAAAATCTAGAGGACATATGTCTTTATTTTTTGTAATACCCCAAAAATATTCAAGTGATTTTGGGGCATCAAAGTTATTACATTATTTATAAAAATGTATATTTTTAGAAGTTTAATGACTTAAAGAACCAGTATTTTTCTAAGATTATTGTGTCATAAGAGTGGCATGAGCTATTTTAGACCAAAGAAAGTCATACCTGACAAGATGTGATGCAATTATGCCTAAGATCACATTAGTGTGATAAATTATATGCAAATTAATTCAATCTCAGTCATTCTATAACTATTCAGACAGATATAGTGCCTACTATATCTATTGTTAATTGACTTAGAATATTCATTGTTGGAAACGTTGAACTCTAACCTATATTATCTTGGTGCTATTTGTAACTTCCTATAGTAAAAGTATTCTAAGGTAAAAAATTTTCAAGGGATGACCTCTTAGTCAACGTTTTTTTTTTTTTTCCCCACAGAAGAACTAAAGTTATTGGGCATTTGACTTCCATTTACAGCCAAAGCTATTTTATGAAATTTTATTTTTATTATCTGTATGGATGGAAGAATATCCAGAATGCCAAAACAGTAGGATCTAAGCACTCAGGGGGAATGAGGAAAAGTTACAAATGGACCACATAATCACGACTCCTTTCATTTCTCTGCCTGCATTTGAAGAGATGTGAGTTTCCTGAGCCTTAAAAGAAGAGTCTTACTGATGGTCATTTTGATTTTCTCCTTGAGAGTCTGTCTTATGTGACATATAGCAGGGCATCCCTGTGTGAGGACCGTGGTTCTGTGAATCTGATTTTTCATTCATGTTCCTCCTAGGAGACTTAAGGAGGTATTCTAGATTTAAGTATACGAAGCAGCATTCTCTTGTCTAAATTTTTTGGAGTGTCCAGATTGTGCTGGTTAGTTGGTCAGTTGTGTCTTGGAAACTGAAAACCTATGTGATAGGTCGGAAGTCTTGATGTTATCACTGACATTTAAAATTTTTTTTCTTTTATTAATTTTCTTATTTGTTTTAATTAGTTATACATGACAGTAGAATGCATTTATACATTTTGATATATCATACATAAATGGAGTGTGATCTCATTTTTCTGATTGTACATATTATAGGATCACATCAGTCATGTAGTCATATATGTACGTGAGGTAATAATGTCTGTTTCACTCTACTATCCTTCCTACCCTCATACCTTTCCCCTCCCTATCACTGACATCTAAACTTGATATTGAACATACTGACAGTTGTTCCTCTTTGATTAAAAAGTGTCAAACTTTATTAGATTATTTATTAGATTTTGTAAAAAGGAAATTTTGAAAGGGGGTAGCATCTTATAAAAGAAGTTGTATTTGGCAAATATAGTGGAATCTATCTGGATATAATTTCATATATTATTTCAGTAGTAGCAAAGAACTTACAAGACCTGGTGGTTCAACAGATTTTAGCACAAAAAGTAAATTTGTTTGGGTCTCTTTTTTAGCTCATTATTAAATATTTTTATATAAGGTATCTCCAATTCATTAGAGATTCTGCTTTTATCATTTATTAAGACTCATGGCAAGAATAGACTAGCCTAGAGGGGAAGAATGGATGAAGGAGAAACAAATGACATTTTAGCATAGTCATGCATACAATTTATAAATTACACATAACTCTCAAGTCGGTTTTTGTTCTCATTCAAAATATTGCCTACTTCAAGTAATTAACTTTTTGTTAACCAAGCATTTTCCTCTCTTTACCAATGACTGTAACTTCTGTATTCAACACATTTATACTCAAGAGATTTTCTGGGACGAGAGCAAGTTTAATCCTCAGAGTTCCTAGGAAGCCCCATCATGTCATATACTAAACAAACTATCCAGAATTTATACAAATCAGTACCACTCACCCTTCCCATTCTTGATTCCATGGTTGATTTGTTACCTGCACATTCAGAGTCAAAGTTGGCCTTTCCTACTCTATCTTAGGAATAGAAAATTGCCTTTCCTTTCAGTCTCCAAGAACTTCAAACATCTCAAAATTTAGTTAAGGTAACCTAAGTACAAATAATTTGTTCAACCACTAAGTTCAGTTCATTAAATCTTTATTGAACATCTGTTGCACATCAGACTTTGGATACCAAGGCGAAAGGAACTACCCCTGTCCTTCAAGATCTCTTATTTTAGTGATAATCAGATGGGACTGTGTCATGATAAATAATATAATGTATTAAATTAAAATGCCCTTGAAGTACTATGTAATCATCTTTAAACTTTACCAAATTTTTCACTTTTATTAAATATTGTGAAATACCATAGTTGAAAGCAATAATGTTAGGCTTCCATGGCACATATTCAAGGAAATTAAGAAAATCAGAACATTGCCTTCCATCAAATGGTAAGGTCACCAACTTGTATGTCCTTCTGGAGATGACACAGTCCAAAACTTTGATATCCCTCCAGAATACAGAGTCAAATATTACCATGTGCCAGGCATATTTGGAAAGGACATTAACAGGAAATGTTCTATAAAATAAGAAATTAAATCATTTAGAAGGGCCAGAAATTGAAATAACTCACATAAGCAAAAGAAACAAAATGAAAGAAGATACCAAAACAAAAAGGATCTTTTCAAATTTGATGTCCAAACTATGAAAGCTTCACAAAGGATGATATAAGAAAGAGGAGGAGCGCATGCTGTTTTCATGAATATGAATATTATATAGGTGTTAAGGACTTGGCTTTCCAAGTGGAACTGAGGGCAAAATGAAATTGTCTTCTCTACCTTGTATATACAAGCCATCAAGAGACAACAACTAAAAACCTCAACTTCATCGCAGGAAATAAGGGCAGCTGATATTAGTATTCTAAGTATAATCACATCTGCTTCTACATTATTACTTAGTTTTTAAATCAATATACATAAAATTGCCACAATATTTAAATGGGTCATTTGAGATATGTTTAAGGAAAGAGAGGAATCTTACTGAGATTATTTTACCAATGCTGAAAGTGGATTCCTTTATATTTTTGTCTGTTTTACTAGGTCAAAACAGACTGTAGATTTACTTCTTACAGCCATTTAGCCTTGGGACTCCTACCTCTTCCTGACAGTGATGCCTTCTAATTGTTGTTTATGGATGTCAAGAGATTTTACACTTTTTTCTTAACATGATATTTGGCTTGTGCATTTCTTCAGCCTACCACCAATAAACAAGTCTTGGGTTAGTGGTGCATTTGAGTTGGAGCAAGGATTTCTGTTAGAACTTCAATAGTTCTAGATTTGCCATTTTCTCAGTTTCATTGATTTTCTGCATAAATAAGCCCCTATCTCACCCTTTCTTGCACCTCCTTCCAAAAAGGAAAAGATAAAAGGAAAACCAAAAATGTTGCCATGCCAAAACATTTGGTGTTTGTCATCTTACTCTGAAATCCCCTGCTGCTATTCAATCAACTTGAAGTTTAATTTTTTTTCTTAAATCAATTATTTGGGAAGAAAAAAACACATTTCCCTGCTGTTGCTGCTGTACTATTATTTGACTGATTTTCAGTTTATTAGTCATTCATCTGGATTGGTGCCTGTATATTTTCCAAAAGGCTTAATATGGAAAATTATTTTTTTGGCCATTTTGAATCTTAGCTCAAAATTATACTTTTTCTGTATTTAAGAGCTCATTAATGCTCACAACACTCTTGTAGACTATTAAAAAATACATCATAATAACACTGGTTATAAGCAACTAAAGAAAATTCAATTAAATTTACATTAGTTGATAATTTAGGAATTAGAAAAAACAAAAACAAACAAAAAATATTTGAAAAAACTAGATTTCCTGGTTCCCATTCTGATATGCTAAATTTGTTTTTCTGTGACTCTAAAAGGTGGGTAATTATTATATAGTCATCAGAAATGAACAGAAAAATAGTCTTGAGGAAGAAACTGGAGACTGGAATCAACTTGCAGTGCTAGGGTAAAGGGCAGGGGTTAGGTCACTGTTGACAGTATCAGCTAGTCATCAGGAAAGTCAGTTCTTTGTTTCTCTTCCAACCTTGCAGCCTCCCTCTAGCACCCCCATTGGCTAAATCTAACAGGGAACCTGCTAACACAACTGTGTACAGTGCTGAGAGTCTGCAGCTTAATAACCAGCAGGGCCTGCTCTTTGGCTACTTGGTATCCATATCCACCCTTCTACATATATTTCATTACAATAACAAAACACTGTGCTTTCTTTTTTAAAGTTTTTTATTTGTTCTAATTAGTTATACATGACGGTAGAATGCATTTTGACACATCATACCTGAATAGAATATAACTTCTCATTCTTGTGATTGAAATAATGTGCTTTCTATCCTTTCTCTGAATTAAAATGCTTCCTTTCTGTGCCCCCCAAGTCCTGACAATCATGATATCCATCTTTAGCTGATAATAAATACTCCTTTAATGTCACCTAAAGATTAGATGACTCAAAGACTGATTTGTAAAGTTAACTTCCAGTAAGAGCAAAAGAGGGGAGAGTAGAAAAATTGTGTATGTGTGTTTGTATATGGACACACCCATACATCCTTGCTCATATATATATATATATATATATATATATATATATATCTGTAATGAGCTATATATATATATGTAATGAACTATATATATAGTATATATATATGATGGTATACATATATGTATATGCATATACATATATAATAGTATATGGTATATATTTACTTGCACACACACACACAAATCAAGGGAGGAAATAGGCATTGCTGCACTTCTTTCTTTTATGATGCTGTAAAAATAGTCATACCTACCTTCTTTCTCTACCCCTTCTGTGTTTCCTTTGCTCTAAACCAGGATTCAGATGGTAGGTGTCCTTTCCCTGAAAGTGGCATACTCAAGTGGTCTAAATCCTTAGTCCTGCTTCACTATTTAGTTGAGTTTTTTTTCCATTCATATTTTCTCAAGGTCATCCACATGCTAGGAGACAACATGGAAGCTCTAAGACCCATAGTCATTTCTACTTATATTGTGTAGCAAAAATGGAAAATCCTCCTTGGTAATCATGATACAAATTCAAAGATAGCAAAAACTATAGGTGTCAGATGACTTTTGTAGGCATGTTCTTTCACAATATTACAGTTTATTAAATGACAGCTTTTATCGATGCCAGCCTTCCAGATCTCTTTGCCTGTCATGGCTATGTGATGCAACATGAGAAGAACTGCCGCAGCACATATTGTGCTGTGAATCTGGTGGAAAATACACTGAACTCAATGGGATTATTATGGTTAATTTTTTTAAATTAAAATTTAAGGTAATTGTAGTGATTTCCAAGATTGCATTCACATTTCATTTGCAATAATACCAAACTAATTCTATGTCTACTTGATTATAGTTAATGGGTAGATTTGAAAATTCAATAATGAATATATTTAAGGGAACTATACTGTTCTTCCACAAGTTCAATGTCTTTGGCCCAGGCAAATAGTCTGACCCTTCCTCATTTTTTTCCTGTTCACCAGCTTTACTCATTACCTCATATTTCTCTCATCTTCATCATTTGTGCCAAATATCTTAGCTCCTGAGAGTCCCCTTTCCTGGAAGATCACTTGTAGAATGGAGTTAATGCTTTTTTTATTGTCCTCACACCTACCTTTTTAAATTAAAGTGGTGTTGTCTTAATCACTATGAAGAAAAATGTTGAGATGAACAGAAATGTTTCTGTTTATTTGTATAACAAATCATTTTTGAAGGCTTACTTTTTCCCAAGATCTGTGGTAAGTACTAGGGTTTCAGCAGTGGAACTGAATATCCCCTATCTTCATGGAGATTATAGTTCTAGTAAATCTTTTGATGTCACTGATTTATAGCTCAAAAGTGTTTCAGAGTTATTATAGTCATTGTCCTTTGTCTGTAATTCCTTACTTTCTTGCCTGAACATGATAATAGCTTTGTTTCTTAAACAAAATATTGCCACTCCATTCTGATGTTAAGAGAAAATTTTGTATCAGAAATATTTAAGAAAAATTGTAATACGTGCTCACATGGTATTGGGTGGTTAGCTCAACTGCTTAGACGCTTGTTCAAAGTATACTCAGGCCTCTACTAGTGTTACACTTGGGAAGTTGACTTATAATTTTGAGTTTGTAGAAATTTCAGTCTCCTTCAGGATCACTTTTATAATCTCTCTGAGTCCCTCTTTCTTTCTCACTTGAAGTATACGTTTATGATCTCCTTGCTTAAGGCAGGTAGATCCTACCTACACTCATATCTTTAATCTCTTCTAGGAAGTGCCCAGATCCAAGAAGTCTTCTTCCTCTTTTTAGCCTCTGCTCTGAAAGGATTTTTCTAAAAACGTATTCACTAGTCATATTTAAGACTGTTTCTGTATTCAGGTAAATTGTGATTCTTTCACCAACCTTTATCCTAATGGGCCTGATCTCTCTTTGCCTCTCAGATTTTAATAATCTTTCAGTGTGTCTTGTGTCAGGCACTGTTAGGTGTTTGTGTAAGTCAGTTGCGTACATGGCTGCCACAAAAGCAAATAGGCATTATGATGACAATCCTGTGCTTGTAATACAAAAGATCACTTTGTTTTGTTTTCTCTTGATCACAGCATAACTGGACTATTCCATTCCAAGTGCCATACTTCAGTAGAAAGCATCCAGAATGAAACTTCGGTTTTAGAAATCATGTCAGAAGAAAAGCCATTGAAGAGACTGATGGCATTTCACCTGTAACCAGGGAAGTTTGACTCTCTTGTCATGTAGAGGGATATTTTATTGAAAAGAGTTTAATATTCTATATATTCCCAGAGGGTAGAATGATGTACAGTAGATGCATGACAGAAGAAAGAATATGTAAGCTTACATTAAGGTAATATCTTATGGTTAGTATTGTCCAAAACTGAGATGGGCTACTGCAGCAGAATAGACACTGCCTGTGTCTTACAGGAACTCTTTGGCTGAGAAGTTGCTTTTGGGGAATGCTGAACAGGAAATCCAGCATTTAATTAGAAATTTCTAAAGAAATGCATGGATCTATGGAAAACAGTTTTTATATAAATGTATTTTGCTGCACCTCTAGGCATGAGCATCTACTGTTCCATTTGCCTGTGAATGTCCTGAGATGAATACTTCAAACTGAATAAAAAATGCTACATTAAAGCCTTTAGTTGAACTTTTCAACCAGATGTGCTTCCTTATAATATTGTAAGCACATCATCAGTTTTTAGAGTCAAACATTTTTCAGTCAATCCCATTTTAATTCCATGCAGATTTTGGATGAATAGGTTTCTTATGATAAATTCAGTGCACTTTAGTAATCTGTTCTTTAAATTATCCTTTCTCATCAAATTATAGATTTCTTATGGTACTATTGTCTTATCTTTGTATTTACCTCTCCCAGTGCCCATCCAGTAGTATGCCGGTTATATGGCCCAGGATCAAGAACAATCTAAGTGATTAGTACATACCAGAGGAATATAATGGAATTATATAGCATTAGGTTAAACTGTTAAAGATAAGACAGCATGTGGTTCTGACTCAGTTGTTACTGGTTTGAAAGGCTTATTTTGGATGAATAGCTGATAGATATTTTGGGACTTCTCTTTAGAAAGTCTGTCACAAGGTGCATACTTAAAGGTCCAGTAAAACAGCTGAACATAAGGGAAACATGTTTAAGCTGTGTTAGACTTTCACACCTAAAGGGCTCATGCTTATAAACTGATGGCTTATTTCTCTTCACTTTAATTTGCTTGCCAGTGGCGGGTGACCTTCCATGAATTTTCCTCTTGTTGCCCTTACAAATCAGTGAATAATTGCAGTTTCCCATACCCCACAGTAAATTAAGAAATCTCACAAAGCAGGATAAACCAGTGTTTTGAATACCTTTTGAAAATTTATCAGTGAATAATGATAATAAGAGTAACTGTATCCAGATTTTAAATGATTTATGCTGCCCCTTGAAATAAATCCCATTGTAAATCCATGCAAATTACTGGGGGTTTCTGATGGTGAATTCAGTGTACTTTATTCATCTTTTCTTTAAATAATTTTTAATCAACCAACATTATACAATCTGTATGCAATTAAAAATGTCATAGATAGTGGTTTGGGCAATCTTTATGTTTCAGCATTTCTTTTAATATATTTTTGGTGTAGTTTTGTTTCATCTCAGAGTGCTTTTGTTGTGACATCGATTTCAATCTTATAATAGTCATAAAGGCCAGAACCTAAAACTGTTTTGAAAATAATCCATGAAAAAAGGAGGAAAATCATAGTAATACACAATTACTAATATAGTAAAAAACATTAACACATGATGAAGCAAACCTCTTCTATCCACCAATAGATATTACATTGAAAGAAGCATAGTTATGCTGGGTGCCATGGCATGAGCCTGTAATTCCAGCAGCGGGGGAGGCTGAGGTAGGAGGATCATGAGTTCAAAACCAGCCTCAGCAACTTAGCAAGGCCCTAAGCAACTCAGGGAGACCCTCTCTCTAAGTAAAATATATAAAAGGGCTGGGGATGGGACTCAGTGGTTGAGTGCCCCTGGGTTCAATCCCTGGTACAGTAAATAAATAAATAAAATAAAAAATAAAAAAAGAAAGAAAGAAGCATAGTTACTATTTTCCTTTCACAAGGAAACCTAAATGTTATCAATGGTGGGATAGCAAAGTTAAGATCATGACTTAGTATTATATATTCATTTGCATTTAGCTTTTAATTTATATATTTTAAAGTCACAACTTAATTCATCAAATAAGTTTTGTAATAAGTAGTTCTTTCATGAGGACCAAGATATTCTTTTTGTATTTCCAACAGATCCATTTCTTGTTTTTTAAATTTATTTTTAAATTTGTTTTAATTAGTTATATATGACAGTAGAATGCATTTTGACACATCGTACATAAATGGAGTATAACTTCTCATTCTTCTGGTTGTATATGATGTAGAATCACACCGGAGATGCTGTTTCATTCTTTATTTCCTATTTGGACTTTCCCTGACTTGCAGCTGCTTTTGGTTATTCCAGCACACCTCTGAGGTCCCACAGCTTCTTCAGTTTTACCAGTTTGCTTAGAGAACAGCCAACCTTTTACCCATTCCAGCCCATTGGTTATAGAACTTCCTCCCATCCACATTTAGTAATCTACCTAATCATGTACTGTGCTAAGAGGCAGTTGGATAGCATTTTCTTTGTGTTCTTTTCACCATGTACATGTCTTGGTTTTATGCTTTGTATCCCTTTTTATTTTTAATTTTTTTTAATTGTCAGATATAGGATGCTAAGTTCCAAGAAGCAATCTATGTGATTCATATTCTATATGGCTATACAAAACTAGACTCCTAATAATTTTCAATGATGAATATGCCCTTTAGAAAGGAAAATGGTAACTATATGTCTGTACATTTAATATCTATTAGTGGATAGAAAAGGTTTGCTTCATCATGGTGTAATAGATTTAACGAAATTATTATTTGTCCCAGTGTTATGCTTATTACTGTTTTTTCTTTCTTTTTTTCATGGGCTATTTTTGGGTAGTTTTAGGTTCATAGCAAAACTGAGTATGGAAGGTACAGAGATTACCCATATACAGTCTTCCCCCAAACAAGCATAGCTTCTGCAATTATCAACATCCCCCACCAGATATTATCCCTGTTATTACTGATGAACCTTCATTGCCACATCATTATCATCCAAAGTTCATAGTTTATAGTAGGGTTCATTTTTTATGTTGTACATTCTATGGATTTGGACAAACATATAATAATATGTACCCATTACAGTGTTATACTGTGTAGTTTCACTGCTTAAAAATACTCTGTGATCTGACACTACGTGTTGAAAGAGTCTTCATTAATTCTTGCATCATTTATTCTATGAGTGCTGAATAGTAGGATGCTTGCACTTTAAATGGGAAAGAAGTATTGATAATACAACATGTTATGTTTAGATGTGGTTCCCCAAAGGCTCACGTGTGAGACAATGCAAGAAGATTTGGAGGAGAAATGACTGGGTTATAGCCTTAATGCAATCAGTGAATTAATCCTTATGGGATTAACTGAGTGGTAACTGGAGGCAGGTCAGGTGTGGCTGGAGGAAGTGGTTCATTGGGGGTGTGTCTAAAGGGTAGTTATTTTGTATCTGGAGAGTGGAGTCTCTCTCTCTCTCTCTGCTTTCTGATCATCATGTGAGCTGCTTCCCTCTGCCACATTCTTCTACCATGAGCCCAGAGGAATGGAACTGGCGTTCTATGAATGAAGAACTCTGAAACCGTGAGCCTTCAAATAGACTTTTCCTCCTCTACAGTTCTGTTCAGATACTTTAGTTACAGCAGTGAAAAAGTTGACTAAAACACTATAACACATTTAAAATCTACCTTATAATTTCATGTAGTACAAAATAAATTTGGCCACACTCATGCGCGCGCGCGCACACACACACACACACAATTATACATACAGATAATCAGATGTAAAAGCATGTTTGCTTTGAATAATTATGCCCATATGTTAGATAAAGCTATGTTTAAGGTTAATGCAAACGTATAGTAATGTCATGACCACTCATGCTCATAGTGTCTGGTACAGGTGTACAGGTTGAATAGATACTATTAGTGACTATAACCAGACAGTTGTGCACTTTGAAGAGAGTGTGCTTCATAACTTTTAAATATACAAAAGAGGTTAAAATAGACCTAACACCTCAATTTCAGTGTGTTGTGATAATCCATTCCAAGAAGGAAAACAAAGTTTATAAAAAGTTTGCTTTCACGTGTTCTGTTTGAAATCTGCTGGCACCTTCAATTTTGACTATTTAAATACAGCTTCCTCCATCACAGCTGGTTGCCTGTGAATGAGAATTATTTAAATACACTGCTAAATTTTCTAAATGGAATTTTTAGAAATTCAACATTATGCATCTGCATATGCAATTTCAGCTAAATTATAATACAGCATAGTAGTAATATATTTTTTACTTTGCTAATTACTTTATTAGCTAATTAGTATTAAAACAGATTGCCAGAATACCTAATATGATTTCTTAACTGCTACTTAGTGGAAACGAGTAAAACTGCTACCACTGGTAATGCACTGAGAAATTTTAAAATGTTCTTGTCATAGCGATAATAATAATAAATGAGCTGAAGTTAGGTTGCTATACTCTTGCAGAGTGAAGGGGGTACAGAGCCCACAAACTTTATGAGAATGAATGACTATAATATTTAACCTCTTTGACAAGTTACCTATGATGAGTTTGATGAGCCTAAGACAAGTAGGAAATTTTCAGGGAGATCAGTGTGTTAGATAGTATAAATAAAAGAAGCCATGTTTAGGGAACTTTTGTTTTATTCTTTCCTTTATATATCCCCTATTGAACCTAGCACAATTCATGGTACATAACAGGTAAAAAACCAAGTTTTGTTGAATGAATGGATGTGTAGAGTCCAAAATCTGTGCAAAATTGAGATGGGATACTTAGAGTATAATTGCTTCTTTTTTTTTTTCTTGCTCCTTGGGAAACATGATCTTGGAGTGGTTTGTCTTGCATATATTTCTACCTAAACCACTGCATAGCAAGCACAGATCTTGTACTTAAAAATGACAAAATATGTATAATATTTTAAAAATGTGGAGATGCTTAGGTATGGATACCTTCATGTATATTCATACTACCATTAAGTTGCATATATGCACATTTTTATAATGAAAATGTTCTAAATCTTTATCATATAGCTTCAAGCAACAAATATTAAAAACTTTCAATATCAGCTTCATTTTTGACCTCCTTATACTAAATTCCTCTGCCATCTTTCAGCTGTGTGGGTATCCTAGTGTCTTTTTCCTTCAAAGCTCTCATGTACCTTTTGGTAGAGTAGAAAATATGCCCATACAAGCCTACATTCTAATTTTCGCCTTTCTTTCTACAAGCCATGTGATCTTACAAATCTAACTTAACCTCTCTGAGGTTCAAGAACTTCATATATGAAAGGAGCTAATAATACCATCTATACTATGAGCTTATTGTAATAGTTAAGTGAAATCATATATATAAATCACCTACCCTAGTGTATTTTTTCAATGAATGCTAGTTTCTTTGCACCTGGTCACTGCAACGTGCATGCATTACCAGTAATTTCATAGTCAAGTCCATGAATCTTTATCTTAGTAGAATTTTTAATCTGTTCTTCAAAGGCACTGGAAAATACATTTATGTACCTAAAACCTGGTGTAATTCTTCTGTTCAGAAACTTTTTGTTGTTAATTACTATGCTATCTGTCAGTGATGTTATCATTCAACAGTAGACATTATCACAATTCACTTACATTTGTAAACATATTATCACATTCAAATTGTAGATCTATTTTATTGTTACTTGAATGTAATGGAACAATCAACACATTTAAGTTTGTAGATAAAATGGACTAACTACCATTTCTACTACTCATGGGTTGGTCTCATTAGCTACAAAAAAAAAAAAATTGAACTTCCTAAATCTTTTGATAAGATTTAGGCATCATCTTTGTTGATTTCATACTCTTAGGCAACCTCAAGTCATTTACTACTGAACAGAGCAGAAGAATGGCCCAGTCTGCCTTTTGATCCTGCTACAGACAGATGTAGCACAGACTACACTTAGTCCTTAGAAAGGAGCCAAGGCTTACTCTGTTCAGCTGACCATACATTTGGAGATTACACTGCATAGAACAATGACTCTCAGTCACTATATTTGGGGGGGGAGAGCCTACTTTGTAACACTTTCAGTGAAGGGGTCACAGCTATCTGATGAAGCATAAACCCAATGAAAGAAGTTTTGACAAATTGGTGGTTAGTGCAAGGTTAATGATTGGCCAAAGGCCTAGAAAATATGCACAAGACCAGTCCAAAGAAGAGGAAACAGCTGGCTAGCCAGAATAAAAAGTAAAAATAGAAGACAAAATGGGACAGCGATTTTAGGATATAAGCCACTTTAGGGGAATTCCATGACTAAAAATGGATGATTCTGTAAGTTGCTATAATAGGCCTGGGACAGTATGAATGATGAGTGATGGAGATATTTTTGAAATGAGAGGTAAAGAATAAATGTTGTTATATGAGAAAGGGAAGTTGAATTGACACATAAAGTTACCAGTTTCCTTTGCTAAGGTGACCAGAATTTTAAGAAAATAGTGCTACACATCAAAATGTATATTTTATGTGAAATTGTTCTAGGCCTGTTACATGAGCAGAAAACAATATTAAAATTTGTATAGAATTTTAAGGGACCCTGCATTGCCAAAACAATCTTGAAAAAAAAAATGAAATTAGAGACCTCATGCTTTCCAATTTAAAAATATATTACAAATTTATAGGAATCAAGATACTGTGGTACTAGCATAACCACAGACATATAAACTAATAGAAAAGAGATAAAACCATATATAAGGTCAAATGATCTTCCAAGTTGCCAAGACAATAGAGAAAGGACAGTAATTTCAAAAAAACAGGGCTGGGAAAACTATATATTCACATGCAAAAGAAAGAAATTAAACTCTGAGTTTATGCCATATACAAAATTAAAACAAAGTGGATTAAACAGCTGAATATAACATATGAAAATACAATACTTTCAGAAAACAGGAGAAAGTCTTCATGACATTGGATTTAACAATAATTTCTTAGATATCATACCAAAGATGTAGACATCAAAAGCAAAAATATACTAATGGATACTATATCCTAAAAACTCCTGCATATTAGAAGAAACAATCAACAGAGTGAGTAAAAATATACTAATGGGTACGTATATCTTAGAAACTTCTGCACATTAGAAGAAATAATCAACAGAGTGAAAAGTCAACTTACAGAAGGGGAAATATTTGCAAATCATTCATCTCATAAAAGGGTAATGTGCAGAACATGTATAGAATGTTTAAACTCAGAAAGAAAACTCAAATGATTAAAAAATACAGAAAGGACTTGTGAACATTTTCTCTAAGATACAGAAATGACCCACAGGTATATTAAATGGACCATTTCTAAATATATATGACAATATGATATCACCTCACATTCATTAGAATGGTCAATATAAAACAAACAAGAAAAACACAGAAAATAGTATTGGTAAGCATATGGAGAAATTACAACCTTGTGGAGAGCTAATAGGAATGATAATGGTGTAATCTCTAAGGAAGACAGTGTGAAGTTTCCTCCACAAAACTAAAAATACAATTATCATGTTATCCAACAATCTTACTTCTGGATACATAATAAAAAGTATTGAAAGAAGGATCTAGAAGAGATAGATAGCTGTGTACCCATGTTCCTTGCAACATTGTTCACAGTAGCTGAGATGGAAACAATTGAAATATCCAATGAAAAGATGAATGGATAAAATGTGGTATGTAATACAGTGGAATACTATTTCATCTTTAAAAGAATGAAATCATGTAACATGCTAAAGTATGGATGATCTAAAAAGGTAAGCCATGCACAGAAGGATAAATATCTAGAATAGTTGAAATTGTGGCGACAGACAGTAGAATAGGAATTACCAAGGATTTGGTGGTGGAGGGGGAAATGAAGAGTTGTTCAGTGGGCATAGAATTTCATTATTACAGGATGACATATGTCTAGAGATTTGTTATACATTATATTTAATGGAGTTAGCACTACAGAACTGCACACTAAAATGGTTAACAGGGTAAATTTTATATTATTATTATTATTTTTTTTTTAATGATGAACTGGTGACCACAGAAAACAAACCTCTTGAAACCTTAAATATTAGACCTGGCATATGTGACATATTTGTATATCAAGTGGCTTCACATTTGCCAAAGGTCACACAACCAGTGAATTGTGAGCTGCAAACCGGATTTTCTGATTTTCAATCCAAAGTGTGTCTACTAAACTTTCCTAGCTACCACTTATTCCCCTCTAGTGTGGCATCTGACAGATAGGGATGACTTCAGTAAAATTCCTGGAAGAAATGAAGGCCTCCTTCGTTGTCTAATTACTTCTCCCTTTATTAAAGAAAATATTTTACTTGGTTTTCTAGGTGTTCACCAGAACAAGCAATTCTGCATGCAAATTGACTCCTGTATAGTAAAATGTATGCCATAAAAGCATTAAAATGTTTCAAAATACAACTGTTCTGGAGAGAGATAAAAAAAGCAACTAAAGTGGAATATTGTCATTAAATGTCTCCATTTGACACAGCCTCCATTGACTGTCTCGTTTTAAACATTTAAGATTTCCCACTGTGTTTCTCATTGTTCAAAAATGCATGCTTGCTATTGATTGAGAAATAGATGCAAAGTAATATTTTGGAAACTTTGGTTTTCCACCAATTATTTTAAAATCACTATTATGTTATATTTTTTTCAGCCACCAGGTGGCATGTGCTTTGCTACTAAGATATACCATGAAAACGTATAATAAAGATGTATCCAAAAGAGATAAATTATATCTATCTAATTTTTCACATGTAGCAGGAAGATAATGATAGTGGATATTACTATGAATTCAATCAATGAAAAGCTACATGCTGAAAGATTTGATAGTTATGAATATGTCACTTAAAGTTAGTAGCTTTAGGGTAGACATTTATTCTAGGAACGAGCTCATAAGTAAAATTTATAATTGATTTTAAATAGCTGAGCATAATTATTTAAATTTACACATTTTTAACATAATGTACTGGTCTTGCAAAATGGAAGCAAAATAATCTATTTTCTCAATTGTGTTGTAATTTATAGCCCTTGTTATCAATGATAAATCAATACACCATCACCTAAGTATCAGAGCAATATAGGTAAAGATACCCTTCCCTTAAAGAAAACTCTCAAATACTAAGAAAAATTAGAAGGTAAGTATTCATTTGACCAAACAAAAAATCATTCTATAAAATTATTCACAGTAGTATTGCTTAAAAGAATGAATTTCCTTAGTGTATTTGGCATTTCTTCTAACTTATCACCACAAATGTACAGAAAGCCCCTCAGAGGCTGGAGAAATCTTTGAAAAGAGGCAGATTATATTAACCACTTCCTCCCCTCTCAGCAGTTTGCTTTGCTTTCCACTTCCCATCTCAATTTAAAGAAGTCAAACCCTTTTGTGTTCACTACTCAGAAGGGTCATCAAAAGACAGGAATCAGAGAAAGGGGAGTTTTCTCAGCTTGGGTTTTCCAACAACCATACTTTTAAAGTAATGGCTATGGCTACTTTTTGAATATTTTTTCTATTAAACTCCATATTGTATGCCCTCTTTTTTACATTAATTTATTTATTTTTTTACATTAATTTTTTTAGTTATAGATGGACAAAATACCTTTGTTTTATTTGTAAATTTTTATGTGGTGCTGAGGATCAAACCCAGTGCCTCACACATGCTAGGCCAAGGCACTCTACTACTGAGCTACTACTGAGTCCACATTAATTTTAATTGACAAATAAACATTGTATATATTTATGACATACAACATGGTTGGTTTGAAATGTATATACATTATATAATGGCTCTGTTTTAGTCAGTTTTTTCATTGCTGTGACCAAAAGACCTGAAAAGAACAATGTAGAGGAGGGAAACTTTATTTGGGGCTCATGGTTTTAGAGGTCTTAATCCATGGAAGGTCAGTACTGGGCCCAAAGGTGTGGCAGAACATCATGGCAGAAAGGTGTGGTGGAGGAAGCAGCTCAGAACATGACAACAGGAAGCAGAAAGAGCTCTCCTCACCAGGGACAAAATATAAACTTCAAAGACACACTCCAGTGACCTATAGTCTCCAGCCACACCTTATCTGCCTACAGTCACCACCCAGTTAATCCTTATGGGAGATTAATCCACTGATTAGGTAGGTTAAAACTCATACAATCTGATCATTTTACCCTAAATGTTCTTGCATCATCTCACATATGAACTTTTGGGGGATACCTCATATCTAAACTATAACAGCCTTAATTGATCTAATGAACATATACATTATTTTACATACATAATGTTTTTGTGTGTAGTGAGAATACCTAAAATATTTTCTTATCATTTTTCAAGATAAAATACATTGTTATTTATTACAGTCACCATGTTGTACAATGGATATCCTGAAATTATTTTTTCTAACAGAAATTTTGTGTTCTCTGACCAACATCTCCCCAATCTCTCCCATCCTTGGTAACCACTCCCCAGCTCTTGTGTACCACCATTTTACTTTTTGCCTTCTATGAGTTTGACTTTTGTATTCCACATATAAAAAATCATGTGGTATTTATCTTTTCATGGCTGGCTCCAGATTTATCTGTGTTCATACATGTTGCAAGTGACAAAATTCCCATCTTTTTAAACATTGAATAGTATTCCATTGAATTTTATACCACATTTTCATTATCTACTCATTACGTGATAGACACTTATTTGATTCCATATTTTGACTATTTTGAATGCTACAATGCACATGAGCATCCACGTCTCTTCAACATACTGAGTCCATTCCCATTGGATATATACCCAGTAGTGAAATTGCTAGAACATATCACAATTCTATTTTTGAATTTTTTGAGGAACCTCCATTCTCTTTTCCATATTGGCTGTATCAATTTACATTCCCACCAACAGTGTATAGAGTTTCCTATTCTGTACAGTATTTCTAGGACTTGTTATCCTTTTGTCTTTTTGAAAATAGTAATTCTTATTGGGGTGAGGTGATATATCATTGTGGTTTTGCTTTGTTTTTCCTTACTGATCAGTGATGTTGAATATTTTTTCGTGTACCTGTTGACCGCTTGTATGTTTTCTTTTAGAAATGTCTATTCAAGTCTTTCGACTATTAATCTAGTTATTTGTTTCCTTGCTATTGAGTTGTTGAGTTTCCTTCTATAGTTTGGATATTAACTCCTTATCACATGTATGGTTTGCAAATGTATACTCCCATTTTGTAGGTTGTCTGTTTACTCTGTTTATTGGTTTCCGTGCTTTGCAGAATATGTTTTAGTTTGCTATAATCTCATTTAACTATTTTTCCTTTTGTTGCTTGTGTTTTTCAGTTCATATAAAAAAAAATCATTGTTTAGACCAATGTAATGGAGCTTTTACCTAATATTTTCTTCCAGTAGTTTTATAGTTTGTCTTATGTTTAAGTGTTTAATTCATTTGGAACTTATTTTTGTGTACATGATGAGATAGGGTAATTTCATGTTTTTTCATGTAGATATTGAGTTATCCACTTTTTCACCATTTAATTAAGACTATCTTTTCCCAATATCTATCAATATAGATATAAATGATTCCAATAGCACATATTTATTCATATATACACCCACACGAATGAAGATTTATTAAGGGAATTGTCTCACATGATTATGGAGGCTGAGAAGTCACATGATAGGCCATCTGCAAGCTGACCCTCAAGAATACTGGTAGTGTGACTCAGTCCATGTCTAAAAGCCTCAGAAATGGGGTGGCTAATGGTGTAATTCTCAGTTTAATGCTAAAGTTTTGAGAATAGAGTAGTGGGGTAGCTACTCTTATTAAGTCCTAAGGTTAGAGAACAGAAAGGCATTAATTCTTAGGTGTATCTGTGACAATATTTCCAGAGGAAATTCTCATATAAGTCATTACAATGAATGGGGAGAACCTGTCTTCAGTTTGCATAGGCAACATTCAGTGGGTTTGTGCCTGTATAGAACAAAAATAAGGAGAGAAAATAATTTTCCCTCTCTTCTTCCTGGGGCTAGACTACTCTCCTCCTCCTGCCTTTGGATATAAGTCATAGGAAAAAAAAATTTTTTTCCCAAGATAAACAGTAGTTTTACAAAGGAAGTAGAACAAGTTACTTATGAGGCCAACTTTATTAATGACATTTCTAAAAGATGTTTAAGGGAAAATGAATCTGAGGATAGATGTCTTCACACCTGCAGATACTCTGTCTTCCATTTAACCCTCATTTGCATGAGTGCTTATAGTAGTGAGCATGGCTATAATTGATAAAATTATACAAGACAAATAATAATTTTCTCTGACATAAAATATGTTCTAAAGGGGGAAACAGATAAGTTAATCCATGTGCACAGCACTTATTGCAGTGTAATATAAGTGTCTGGGTAGAGAATAGCCTAATATGTTACTGAAGTATATGAAGGAACAAGGAGAGCTATGCAACATACCCAGATAGAAATAAGTTTTACTTAGATAAATTTTTATTGCCTGCAAGTATTGATATGTGTGTTTGTGTCCATGTGCATGTGGGGTAATTTAGGTGTTTTGTGCATTTTGGTACCACATATATACATGTAACCAGCAGGACTCCTCAACCCAATTAGTTGTCAATAATAATGTTTTGAGGGTTTTCTTTTCTTTTCTTTTCTTTTTTTTGAGAAAAATAAAAAGAAGGTTTATTGCTTTCCTAGCAAAGGAGAAACACAGGGGATTCCTGTTGCAAAGGCTGTGATTCTGCCCACCAGCAGGAACTTTTAAAGAGGTGATTCAAAGGCTACATTCCACATGTTCTCTGAGATCTTCTGGTACCATACCAAAGTCTGGATTAATTTGTTCCTATGGTGGGTGTGTATTCAAGGACAGATAAATCTACCTAAAATGGGGAAGAAAGGTAATCCTATTTCCCCTGAGTTTAGGGAGGGGGATAGATTAGGGAGAAGCAGGGAGAAAGAAATATGTTCATTTTAAAAACAAGTTGCAGTAGCAGAACAGCAAGGACTATACTCAAAGCACAAAGTGGACCACTGTAACAGGATGAACTGTCAGGACAAACAGATGTCTTCAGATTTTATTTCAGAGGGCTTGGATATTGTGTACACTATATGACCCATTGAACTAAAGATGTCCAGTAAATTACAAGATATGAATAACTTGAAAACCAGTAGTTCAACTAATAGTAAAGACATCAGGAAAGGACTAAGAAAATTCAGCCAAGGTAGATGGAAAGAAATGCAAATGCTGAAATTACTCAGCTGTTTGTTTTCCCCCAAAAGGTAAGAGCAATGTGTTGACCTAGAGCCTATTTGTAGGAGTAGGTTCGTTTTCCCTCCTTCCCTCCCTCCCTCCCTTCAGTCTTCCTTCTTTCTCTCCTTCTTCTCCTCCACCTCCTTCTTTGGCTCTGGGGATTGAATGCAGGGGTGCTGTACTACTCAGCTACATCCACACTACCCCTTTTTGTTTTATTTTGAGACAGGGTTTTGCGAAGTTAAAACTTGCTATCCTCCTTTCTCAGTTTTCCAAGACACTGGGATTACAGGTATGCACACTGTGCCCGACTTCTAGGAGGAATTTCTTTTTTTTAAATTTATTATTATTGTAAACAAGTGAGATACGTGTTGTTTCTCTTTGTACATGGAGTAACAGCATACCATTTGCATAATCATACATTCACATAGGGTAATGGTGTTTGATTCATTCTGTTATTTTTTCCTCACCCCCCACCCCTCCCACCCCACTTTCCCTCTATACAGTCCTTCCTTCCTCCGTTCTTGCCCCGCTCCCACCCCCCCATTATGTGTCATCATCCGCTTATCAGTGAGATCATTCACCCTTTGGATTTTTGAGATTGGCTTATTTCACTTAGCATGATATTCTCCAATTTCATCCATTTGCCTGCAAATGCCATCATTTTATTATTCTATTGCATATGAATTTCCAGTTTTCCCAGCACCATTTGTTGAAGAGGCTATCTTTTCTCCATTGCTATTTTTGGCCCCTTTGTCTAGTATGAGAAAATTGTATTTATTTGGGTTTGTGTCCATGTCCTCTATTCTGTACCATTGATCTACCTGTCTATTTTGGTGCCAATACCATGCCGTTTTTGTTACTATTGCTTTATAATATAGTTGAAGTTCTGGTATTGTGATACCCCTGTTTCATTCTTCCTGCTAAGGATTGCTTTAGCTATTCTAGGTTTCTTATTCTTCCAGATGAATTTCATGATTGCTTGCTCTATTTCTGTGAGGTAAGTCATTGGGATTTTAATTGGAATTGCATTGAATATGTATAGCACTTTTGGTAGTATGGGCATTTTGCCAATATTAATTGTGTCTATCCAAGAACATGGGAGATCTTTCCATCTTCTAAGGTCTTCCTCAAGTTCTTTCTTCAATGTTTTGTAGTTTTCATTGTAAAGATCTTTAACCTCTTTGGTTAGATTGATGCCCAAGTATTTTATTTTTTTTGAGGCTATTGCCAATGGAGTTGTTTTCCTCTTTTCCCTTTCAACTGTTTTGTCGCCTGCGTATAAAAATGCTTTAGATTTATGCGTGTTGATTTTATAGCCTGCTATTTTGCTGAATTCATTGATGAGTTCTAGAAGTTTTCTGGAGGAGGTTTTTGGATCCTCTAAATATAGAATCATGTATCAGCAAATAGTGACAGCTTAAGTTCCTCTTTTCCTATTCGTATCCCTTTAATTTCTTTGGTCTGCCTAATTGCTCTGGCTAGAGTTTCGAGGACAATGTTGAATAGAAGTGGTGAAAGAGGACATCCCTGTCTTGTTCCCATTTTTAAAGGGAATGGTTTCAGTTTTTCTCCATTTAGAATGATGTTGGCCATGGGCTTAGCATAAATAGCCTTTACAATGTTCAGGTATGTTTCTACTATCCCTATTTTTTCTAGTGTTTTGAGCATGAAGGGGTGTTGTATTTTGTCAAACACTTTTTCTGCACCAATTGAAATAACCATATGATTCGTATCCTTAAGTCTATTGACATGATGGATTGCATTTATTGATTTATGGATGTTAAACCATCCTTGCATTCCAGGGATGAACCCCACTTGATTGTGGTGCATGATTTTCTTAATATGTTTTTGGATACAGTTTGCCAATATTTTGTTAAGGATATTAGCATCTATATTCATCAAGGATATTGGTGTAAAATTTTCTTTCCTTGATGTGTCTTTTCCTGGTTTGGGTATGAGGGTGATATTAGCTTCATAGAATGAGTTTGGTAGGGTACCCTCTTTTCCTATATCCTGGAATACTTTGAGAAGTATTGGAATGAGTTCTTCTTTGAAGATCTTGTAGAACTCAGCTGAGAATCTGTCTGGTCCTGGGCTTTTCTTGATGGTAGATTTTTCATGGCTTCTTCTATTTCATTGCTTGATATTGATCTATTTAAATTGTGTATGCCCTCCTGATTCAGTTTGAGAGGAGCATATGTCTCTAGAAATTTGTTAATGTCTTCGGTAGTTTCTATTTTGTTGGAATACAGATTTTCAAAGTAGCTTCTCATTATGTTCTGTATCTCAGTGGTTTCTGTCGTGATATTTCCTTTTTCATCACAAATTTTAGTAATTTGAGTTTTCTCTCTCCTTCTCTTTGTTAGTGTGGCTAAGGGTTTGTCTATTTTGTTACTTTCTCAAAGAACTAACTTTTTGTTTTGTCAATTTTTTGAATTGTTTCTTTTGTTTCAATTTCATTGATTTCAGCTCTGATTTTAATTATTTCCTGTCTTCTACTACTTTTGCTGTTATTCTCTTCTTCTTTTTCTAGGGCTTTGAGCTGTAATGTTAGGTCATTTAGTTGTTGACTTTTCATTCTTTTCTGGAATGTGCTCCATGCAATGAATTTTCCTCTTAGTACCGCTTTCATAGTGTTCCAGAGATTTTGATATGTTGTGTCATCATTCTCATTGACCTCTAAGAATTTTTTTATCTCCTCCCTGATGTTTTTTCTTATCCTTGTTTCATTAAATAGCATATTATTTAATCTCCAGGTGTTGGAGTAATTTCTGTTTTTTATTTTGTCATTCATGTCTATTCTCAGTCCATTATGATCTGATAGAACACAAGGCAGTATCTCTATTTTTTTGCATTTCCTAAGGGCTGCTTTGTGGCATATAACATATGGTCTATTTTCGAGAAGGTTCCATGTACTGCTGAGAAGAAAGTGAATCCGCTCATTGATGGATGGAATATTCTACATTTGTCTATTAAGTCTAGGTTATTGATTGCGTTATTGAGTTCTATGGTTTCTTTGGTTGGATTTTGTTTGGAAGATCTATCTAGTGGTGACAGTGGTGCATTAAAATCACCCAGAATTATTGTGTTGTGGTCTATGTGATTTCTGAAATTGAGAAGGATTTGTTTGATGTACAGGGATGCACCATTGTTTGGGGCATAAATATTTACTATCATTATGTCTTCCTGATTTATGGTTCCCTTAAGCAGTATGAAATCTCCTTCTTTATCCCTTCTGACTAACGTTGGCTTGAAGTCCACTTTATCTGATATAAGGATAGAAACCCCTGCTTTTTGACTGAGTCCATGTGCGTGGTAGATTTTTTCCCATCCTTTCACCTTTAGTCTGTGGATGTCTTTTTCTATGAGATGAGTCTCTTGCAGGCAGTATATTGTTGGGTCTTTCTTTTTAATCCATTCTGCCAGTCAATGTCTTTTGATTGATGAGTTTAGGCCATTAATGTTCAGGGTTATTATTGAGATATGATTTCTATTCCCAGTCGTTTGGCTTATTTTTGGCTTGTAAGTTGGCTTGGTTTCTCCTTTGAGTGGTTTTTCTCTAGGGCAGTTCCTCCCTTTGCTGACCTCCATTGTTGTTTTTCATTTCCTCCTTATGGAATATTTTTTTGAGAACATTCTGTAGTGCAGGCTTTCTACTTGTAAATTCTTTTAACTTTTGTTTATCATGGAAGGATTTTATTTCATCTTCAAATCTGAAGGTTAGTTTTGCTGGGTATAGGATTCTTGGTTGGCAACCATGTTCTTTCAGAGCTTAAAATACATTGTTCCAGGCCCTTCTAGCTTTTAGAGTCTGGGTTGAGAAATCGGCTGCTATTCGTATTGGTCTCCCCCTATATGTAATCTGATATTTTTCTCTCGTGGCCTTCAAAATCCTATCTTTATTTTGAATGTTAGGCATTTTCATTATAATGTGCCTTGGTGTGGATCTGTTGTGATTTTGTGCGTTTGGTGTTCTGTAAGCCTCTTGTATTTGATTTTCCATTTCATTCTTAGGCTTGGGAAATTTTCTGATATTATTTCATTGAATAGGTTGTTCATTCCTTTGGTTTGTATCTCTGTGCCTTCCTCAATCCCAATAATTCTTAAATTTGGTCTTTTCATGATGTCCCATAGTTCTTGGAGATTCTGTTCATGATTTCTTACCATCTTCTCTGTTTGGGCAACTTTATTTTCAAGATGAAATATTTTGTCTTCATTGTCTCAGGTTCTGTCTTCCAAGTGGTCAGTCTTTTGGTGATGCTTTCCATTGAGTTTTTTATTTGGTTTATTGTTTCCCTCATTTCAAGGATTTCATTTGTTTTTTTTTTTTTTTTTGTTTGTTTGTTTTTGAGAATCTCTATCTCTTTTTTGAAATGATCTTTTGCTTCCTGCAGTTGCTCTTTCAGCTTATTGGTATTATCATTCATTGCCTGCATTTGCTCTCTTATCTCATCCTTTGCTTCATGAATCATCTTAATCATGTACAATATGAAGTCCTTTTCTGACATTTCTTCTAACATACTGTCATTGGATTCTATTAATGTAGAATCTAGATTTGTTTGGATCATTTTCTTCCCTTGTTTTTTCATGTTGTTCATGTATCTTCCCCTCTAGCGCTGCAGATCTGGGGTATTGCAGATTTCCCCCTATAGGCTTATAGTGGCCCTATAGGTGTCCAAAACCCTTTCTTTAAGGGGAGATCAATATTAGCAGTGCCCAAACCAGACACTATGCAATCCTAGACCAAATAGCCCCTATGAGGACAATAACAAAATTGTCATAATAAACAGAAGGAGTTCAAACATTATCTTCAGTAAAACAAACAGATTTGCAATAAGGTCTGTGGTTTCAAATGGAGGACAAAGAGGATGCATAGTGATGTAGAATGTGGCTGTTAATGTGATAAGAAAAGAATATACAGAAGTTCTAGATAATAGAAAGGGTGAGAGTGTAATTAAAAGAAATTGGATGTTAGCATGCAAAAAAGTGAGAAAGAGACTCTGAGGGAACGGGTAAACAAAAGGAAAAGAGAGCAAGAAAAGTAAAGAAATGAAACTTAAAAATTTTCAATAAGGAGAAAAAAGAAAATCTACAGTGTAACAGTCATATAGTAATGAAACCTCCCAGATTTCAGTAGCCTGATGCATGAGAGGTACCTGACAATGAGCTTCAAACCTCCAGCAGGTGTCTCAGGATGGGTTTTGCCCCACCTACAGATCGGAGCTCCGGCTTCCAGGATTATCCAAGATGGCTGCTCTGGCTTCGAAACATGTTGGCAAATGGGGAGCTGCAGCTCAGGGTGTGGTCGTGGTCAGCTGGAGGTCCTGGAGTTAGGATGGGGTTGGTCGGGCAGCGGTCCTGGAGTTCAGGTGTGTTTCGTGTGGTTGTGGGATCCTGGAGGCTGGTTGTAATCAGTCAGTCTTGGGACCCAGTGATAGGGCACAGTCAGTTGGTCTAGGGGTCCTGGCAGCAGGGAGCAGTCAGTTGATGTGAGGGCCCCAGAGGCAGGGAGTGACCGGTCGGGCTGAGGGATCCTGGAAATGGCGGCAGCCACATGTAATCAAACCTGCAGGTACTGTAACAGTGAACTTCCAGGCAACAGCAGGCAGTTGGTGCTCCACTGCCAGTCGGCGATCAGTTTGCTGACTGTTGTCAGATGATCGGGAGGTGAAACTCGTGCATTGGATGATGGATAGAAGTAAGGCAGGCGATGGACAGGCGAGAGGCAAACAAATGGTGGATGATAGACGCCTGACAGTGAGCAATCTGCTCTCAAAAAACACATCTATATGCTGGCAGACTGCAGGTGATTACAGCAGACAAATGGGGTAAACAGCAGGGGATCGATGGGCAGCAAAAACTGCCTTACCAAGAAACATATATCCTCTGTTTGAAACCGGAGTTACAGAGCGACAAGGAATGCAGCCTCCCTCTAGTCCACCATCTTGGATCTCTGTCTACCGAGGGTTTTCTTAATTTGAGGCTTGTATTAGTCAGCTTTTATGGTTATAACAAAATTCACAAGATAGGCTACTTATGAAGAAAAGAGGTTAATTTACCTCACAGTTCTTGGTGTTCAAGAACTTGCACCTGAATCAGCTTGGTTCTGGTGAGGGCCCTCTTAACTGCATCACATCATGGCAGATGGTATGTGTGGGAACAAGTGATCATGTTTTGGTATAGGAAGTTCAACAAGAGAGACTGTTTGGGGCCAGGCTCACACACAAATAACAATCCTCTCATAATAACTAAGCAGGGTTTTCTATGAGAACTACCTTCATCCATTTCAAGAGCACACCCCCAATTGACCTAACAATCATTCACTAATCCTCACTTTTTGAAGGTCCTCACCATCTCTAACACCACCATATTGCAAACCAAGACTCCAACACATAAACCTTTAGGGAATATTCAAACCTTATCCAAATCTTAGCAAGATTTCATGAGAATGACTGTGCTTGAACTCTGAAATGAGAATCTTGTGTACCTTAATCTACATAATTACCTATAATCAACACTGCAGGGGCTACAGAGGGCTTTGTTATCAGTCTACCATGGTGAGAGGAATAGTTCTTGTTCTTTCTGTATCAATTCTCCTGTCCCAGGAAGCACAATTTTCAATGGGATTTCCACATCTTATTTTGGCTGCTTTAATTACTAATCTTGGAGAGTTCTTAACTATTGCTTACCAATCTCACAGATGACTAAATAATGCCATGGCTCTTCACATCTCTAACTTCAGCACTAAATGGAGTTGTCCATTTTCTCTGAAAGATGCAAGAGTAGAAAGGAGCCTCTATCATTTTATTTG
Source organism: Sciurus vulgaris (assembly GCF_902686455.1). Classification (NCBI taxonomy): domain Eukaryota; kingdom Metazoa; phylum Chordata; class Mammalia; order Rodentia; family Sciuridae; genus Sciurus; species Sciurus vulgaris. The sequence goes on along the minus strand of NC_136471.1, from coordinate 10,824,489 downwards.
TTCATGCACTATGTGTGAGAATATCTTCTAGTTATGTACATGTATTCATTTTTTTATTATTCATTATGTACTACATGTGGTTCTTTTATAGGAAGAGGTCTATTACATTGAATTAAAACTGAAAGCAGGTTTCTGATTTTTCTCTGTCATGATATTTCATACTTACACCATCATACATTCCTACAACAAGCAGAGTTCAGAATTTGACTCGCTATTCATTTTATACCAAATATCATGAAGTTGATACTAGGATTAGTCATTTCTGAATATGCCAAAAAATATTTCATAAAGAAAATCATGATATAACTTGGACTTAAAAGGTGAATGACAACTTGATGTGAGTTGTAGGGATGAGAATAGATCATCAGAGGGAGTACTACGTATATAGAAAGGTCATTTTTTCCCTTTTCATTGGTTGTTTTTAGTTATACATAACATTTTGATTAATTATGACATAATTATAAAGACATAGGATGTAATTTGCTCTAATTCATTCCCTGGTTTTCCTCCTTTTCTCTCCTCCTCCCTTTCCCTGTTATCCTCTTTCAACTGATATTTCTGCTATTGACTTTTAGTTTGCTGTTTTTTTTCTAATTGGTGCCTTGTGGATATACATGATGGTGATACTGTGGTATATTCACGAATGTCCATAGGAAAATTAGGTCAGATTCATTTCACTGTTCTTCCCTTATCCCATCTTTCCTCCCTCCCCCTCAATTTCGTTCTTCTAACCCACTGATTTTTCTTCTATTTTGATTAAATCCATCTCCACTTTTCCCTTTAAAGAAAGGCTCTTGAACAAGAGTACTTGGCATATTTTAGGAATGATTAAAGTTTGATCCATCACATGTAGTAAAGGGGAGATCATGTCAGAGGTATATGTTTGAAGCATGCACTCTCTGAGATAGACAAACCAATGCAAGCCATTTAGCCAGTGAGTGAACTTAGGTGGCTGCCCAACCTCTCCATTCAACCTGGTGATTTCTTTGTAACTTGTACAATAATTCTCAAAAAATATTGAAAATGAAGTTTCTGCGTGAAAAGAAAGACTCTAAAATAAAGCACAATGCTAGAACTGGTGATGAAAATCAATTTAATTTCAAGAAAAATAAGTGATGACATGGAATTCAGTGGAAATTTGAACTTATGACATGGACAGTTCCACTAAATGCTCACTATAAGAACAAGAAAAAGAACTTTATGAATCTGTTCATCAAGCACCTCAAGTACAAATTCAGAGAAATTTGGAAACAAAAATGTTTAATTTCTACTTAGATATTTTAACTATTCTGTATCATATTTTACAAGGGTAATAATTTTCTGTCATGACTTGCAGTATGTTAAGCCTTAGACCTTATTCCTCAAAAACATAAAGGTTTACTTTAATTCAATTTTGTATCCTATATTGTCTCAAAAATATAATTTGAAGCTATTTTCCAGGCCTTTACATCATCCTTATATGTGTTACATTATTATTAATATTGTGTTGTACCAATGTAATTCTTTCAGTGTACTGAACAATTTTTTGGCTAAACACTTATATTTTTATCAAGGCTTTTGGTTATAACATATAAGGTCACCATAGATATTTTAATAAAGTAAACTTATACTTTATTGGTTTTATTAATCAATTAGGGTAAAGCTCCACTTGTGGAATTTTTGGGTCAAAGGGTATGAATGTTATATTTATCTTGATATGTGCAACCAAATTATCCATGCAAGAGTGGTGCTAGTCATAAATAAGCAGCTCTTTTCACAGTCTCTCCTGCACTAAGATTTGTTATTTATTTTTATTTCCTTAATATAAAAAATATGCATCTTATCTTGTTAAAGTTTGCATTTCTTTAACTCCCTGACCAATTTGAACTTACTTTTCATGCATATGTATTATTTGTATTTGCTTTGAGAACTGACACTTAAAGTAATAGATAATTTATTGCCTACAATTTTGGCATCATTGCCTACATTTCTTCATTCATGTAGTTCTCATCTAGGCAGTTACCATAATTTTTCACATTCATAGACACAGTTCTAATGGGTAACTCTTCTCCACTGGCTATTTTACTCATTAAATGAGTCATCCCTGAAATGGTAAAATAACTAGAAGGATGAGAACAAGAAGTACATAGGCTTTAAAAAAAATAACACCATTAATGAAGTTAATAAGTGATGAAATAATCTCCAGCCTTGACTAATTCACTAAAATATAAGAATGTTATGGCAACTGTGATGGATTGCTTTAGAGTTGAATATTCAAGTTCAGTCTCTATAAATATGCAAATATTCAATTAACTGTTTGAAGCTTAGTTATAATGAAGATTTCCTCGGACAATTTCAAAGCACAATCTCTTTATAAGAGATCTTAGAGTTATTTGGTTAAAATTGAAAACATGGATGTTGGTGATAAATATTTCACAAACACTCTTGTCTAAGCTATTCTTGCAATTATACAATGAAATTCATTAAAATTTCAAATAATGTTGATACTCATGGAATATATAGAATGATTTCAGTTTATACAATGTGCAAAATTTGGACAGAATATATTGTACTATTAGTAATTGTAATATCTCAGAGACATTAGGTCATGATCATTTGAGGTAAAATATTTTAACTATGTAGAAACCGTTTATTACAAGGATACAATAAGAAAAAAGTTAAGGCATTTAAAGGTAATATTTAGTGTGATGACCAGGATATATCCAACATTTGTTGACCATGTCCTGTATGTGAGAATCTTTTTTAGACATTATATTAATGCTTTTAAGACTCATCACAACACTGCATGGCAGGTACTGTTATTAACTCCGTTTTATAGATGAAGAAACTAAGGTCCCAGAAGCTTGAACTGGTTACAATATATAATACTTAGATGGTAAGAGTATGTATCTCCTTTTCATTTTTCCATTATTTTCAAATTTTCTGTAATGCTCATGCATTCCTTTTATACTGGTGAAAATAGAATATGTTTTTCTTGCTAAGAGGGGTCCACATTAGCTTCATACCTGTTCAGATAGAAGACAAGTGTCACATGGGCAAGTGTCACAGTTATCCACATGGGCATATGAGAAGTTACTATTTGTTTATTCAGTTTTACCCACAGGACACAAAAACAGAACCATGAACATGAGAAAAAGCTGTCCCTTCCTTTATGAAATAATAAAGAAAAAAAGATGTAAGACACGATCGATCTCACAAGAGGGGTGTGCAAACAAACAGCCTCCTGGTGAAACCAACAAGAAAATTGTGGTTAGGTAGAATTTTTCTTAGAGAAAAGGAAAACAATAGTTTGCTACCAATCCTAGCTGAAAATAGAGGATGTCACAAAGACTTTTTTAGACCTTACCATGATGTCAACTGCAGTAAAAGTATGCCCCCTTTCATTCTCAAAAGTGAAGTCTTTGAATTCAGAGTCTTTTTTTATAACACAGTTAAATCTAGCAAAAGGAAAAGTGGCTACCTAAAAAGGCACCCAAATAATGGAATAAAAAGCAGTTCAGTTTCTGATTGACAAGCAATTATTGGGTGCATAACATGTACAAGGGGCAGAGAGGGCTAGGCCCTAAAAATATAACAATAACTAAAACATGCTCCTTGGCTCATCAGAGGTTTTCACCTACTTGGGATATAAGCATAAAGACAGTTTAATTTATAATAATGGGACTACATGTAAGAGATGCTTTCAAAGAACTACTGATGTTTGGGAGAAGTGGGATAAACATGTACATTCAAGGAACTGGAATTGTTACTAGGTAGAAGGGCCTAGGGTGCATAGTCTGTAAACTGTGAAGACAAGGACAATGTCTGTTTTGTTCTCTATTACATAACCAGAGCTTAGCCAAAGCTCAAAGGATGGAAGGAACAAGTTTGCTGTATCCCACCTCCAGTCCCAGATATTTCTATGAGAACAGGGGTGCACATGCAATTTGCCGACCCCTATTCTATTAGAAACTCATGACTCATAAGCTGTGAAACTTTTTTTTTTTTTTTTTTTTTTTTTGGTACCAGGAATTGAACCTGGAGGCGCTTAACCACTGAGCCACATTCCTAGCCCTTTTTTATATTTTATAGAGAGACAGTAAGTTTCACTGAGTTGCTTAGGGCCTCCCTAGGTTGCTGAGGCTGGCTTTGAACTTTTAATCCTCCTGCTTCGGCTTCCTAAGCCGCTGTGATCAGGATGTGCCACCATGCCTGGCCAAGCTGAGGTTTACATTTTAAATTGTTATTGAGATGTTTATATCATTTCCTAGACTCTAAGCTCACAAAGACTAGATGGTTTACTATCTGTCCCTTTAAAGAAAAAGTTTCCCACCCCCAGATCTGGAACCTAGAAAGCAGAGAAGGTGAACCTGTTGTAGATAGCCCCTCTTTCACATTGCCATTCTTACTATAGGAAACGAGTTGAATTTGTGGTTTATTTAAGGATGTCTCCAGTAACCATAAAAAGAATGAAAAAGACCAACATCGTTGCTGACAGTGAGTCTCTTAGAAGTCACTGGCTCAAAAACAAAGACTGTGACTAGATTAGGCTCTGAGTTTTTTAAGTGTAAGACATTGCAGAAGTTATTACTTCTCTGTATCTTCCACACCCAGCATAGGGTCTGGTCCTTTGTAGGCACTAAGTTTTTGATGGATGAATGAACAGACGAATTAATGAACTGAAGAGGAGGAAATGACTTTTTATTTTAATTTTGTCTGCACTGAAGTTTTAACCATTCAGGTTCATTAATTATTGGAGATGAATATTTTAGTTGTGCAGATTCCTTCTAACCTGGCATCCTTAGTTGTAACAAATCATATCCCTCGCCTCTTTAAACTACATGTTCATGTCTCTTTTTTTGTGTGTGATCACCCAAATTTATCTCCTATTTGTCTCATGTGCCTTTAATAGAAACTGCTTTCCTCTGCCTGGTTTTAATTCGGATTTCCTCAGTTTCTCTTTGAGACTTGGAACAACTATCTCAGCATCAAATAAAGATAATTTTAAACTTGGATTAATTAGAATATATCATGTATAGTTTTAGGTCCCATTGAGATGTTATGAACTGTAGGATCTGGGTATGGTTACTGGTTTTAATTTAAATGAACAAAATGAAAATATGCTCATTACTCTTGAAAAGCCAAACAAGACTCAAGCAAAGGCAACAGGTAAAGTTTGTTTTAGCTGCCCTGGATTGCCAGTCCCCCTAGCTCTACTCTCCCATCCCCCTACCTCCCTTACTCAAAAAGCATATGTTTTGCTAAACAGGCATACCTTGCATTTGTTTTTGTATGCATTTACACACACATACACACAAATGGCACTTCGTCTTTTGAGGAAATGGGGGTAAGATATCATCATAGTTTATATCAAATTTCAACTTTTTCCCCATGAAACATTTTTTCCATACTAATAGCTCATCCTCTTGAACATATTCATAATTCAATAGCAAGCATGTACTGTAACTAATTTATTTAATTGAACTTTATAGTTGAATTTAGAACACTGTAGACATTCACCTGGATTTTTTTTTCATTTTCCCCATTGACTAATCACTTATTTTATCTTTTTCCATCTCCCCTTTTATCTCTTAAATCCTGTAGAGATTTTAGATAGGAGACTTCCTAGCGCACATCAATTTTCTTGGAATGGAGTGCCTCATATATCTGTGAAATGAAGACTTATTTTCTCCCAAGAATATTTTTAAGATATCTTGACTTTGCAGGCAATGTTTTGATTATATCTCAAACCATTCTCTGGGCCTGGACTAGAATTTTTGTCAATTTTCTGATGATACATTTAATTTAAACCATTGGCCTAGTCTTTGTTGTTTTCCTGAATTAAGTGAACGATAAATAGAAGCAGAAGTAAATTCAAATGTAGGACTGCTTTTAGGCTGTCCACATGATATAAACTGCTAGATGGAAATGAAAAACTTTTCAGTATCCAACTAAGAGTGGTGACTCAAGCAGTTATATATTAAGTGCAATACTAGAGGGCATGACAGAATGCTGTAGGAGGCCACAGGAAAAGATTTTAATTCTGCTTTAAGGAGTGAAAGAAGGCTTCTGAGAGGAGGTGATGATTTAGCTGAGCCTTCAAGGAATTGTAGGCAGTTACTGATAAAAATTGTTAAATGTCTAATGAGCTAGCATCACATTTTATCTGTCTATATCTTAAATATTATTTAAAAATTTTTTAATGTTATAAATCTTAATCAGTTCAAACACCAGTGATAATAGCTTTTTTGTTATTTATTTTTAATTTTTATTTTTCATTCATTTTAGTTATATGTGACAGTAGAATCCATTTTGACATAGTTATACAAGCATGAAATATATCTTGTTCTAATTCAGACCCCAGTACCTCCTTGTCCCTTTCCCTCTACTCATTCCCTACTACCTTCCCTCTGTTTATCTTTCTGCCATTTACCCATAGTTATTTTTTTAATTAATTTCTTCTGGGGACTGAACTCAGGGGCACTCGACCACTGAGCCATACCCCCAGCGCTATTTTGTATTTTATTTAGAGACAGGGTCTCACTGAGTTGCTTAGCACCTCGCTTTTGCTGAGACGGCTTTGAACTCATGATCCTCCTGTCTCTGCCTCCTGAGGAGGAAGTATGAAAGATCAATGGCAAATGTTTAATTTGACAATTGAACTTTAAAAGACACATGTGCCACTGTGCCTGGCCATTTTAAAAATTAATTTCTTGTGAATGTACACTGTGGTGAGGCTCACTGTGGTATAGTCATATGTGTACCTAGGAAAGTTATGTCAGATTCATTCCACTATCTTGAATGTGTGCCCACAACATGCCAGGCCCAATCTGAGGTCACTCTATGTTTTCTTTCAACTTCATAATAGCCTTGAGAAACAGGAATTTTTACTTCCTTTTCCAGATGAAGATAGCGACATTCTGTTTTTAGCACCTTTCTTAACCATCAGACTAGACTGCTCAGACAGAGAGTACTGAAGATTCAGTATCACAGATTCTCTAACATACATTCTACAAACAAGCTCACTTGTGTTCTCTTTCCTCAGGAAGATGTCTTTAGGCAAGATAGTCATATCCACAATAATTTTCAAGATGACTTAAAGCTAAAATGCCTTTAGAAAGTTTGTCCACTTCCTTAAACCCTCAGAAACATGTGTCTTTTAAAGTTCAATTATCAAATTAAACATTTGCCATTGATCTTTCATACTTCCTCCTCTGAACTTGTATTTACCTACCAGTCTTTCAGGAACTCAGAAATCATGGTAAATTTTCTGAGGGAAAAATGTACAAGTTTATAAATTCATGGATTAAACAATTTATAGCCTATTATAACAAAGAGACCTTAGGTTTTCATGCATGATATGATAGAAAAAGGTAACAGAAGAATGTCATTCAATGTTAATCTTCACATTTCATTTTTAGCCTAATTGTGTGCAAATGAAAAGGGTCTGTGAATATTTCAGAAGTCTTTTTACTACTCATTAACCACATATGAATGTGTGGGCAGTGGTGTGGCCTAGAAAATTATCTTGAAGGTGACTTGAATGTATAGTTTTTGGTTAAAGGGCAGACCTTTCCTCCTGGCCTCATCAATTCTTTCACTCTCTGTCATTAGAATTGCTAATAATCGTGGAATTTATTACCAGCTCTGATGACGTTTAGGTCATACTCTGTGCACCAGGGTCAACATAAAAAGAATACGACTGTGTGATTTGGTGTGCATGACCTTAAGCCACATTTAAATGGTACAGCTCTATTCCTTCCAAGATCAAATTCCGGAGAGCTCAGGTTGGCTCCCGCACGTGTGTCCTTTTCTCCAGCAATAGCAGGCCACCTCAAGGCCCTCTAATGCCTCAGCTTTTTATTTGTTTGCTTTGCTTCAACTTGTTGAACATTTTCTTTTATTCTGAAGCATGCTTTTTCTCCTTGAAATTTATACAAATAATTTTGGAGTTTATTTACAGCTTTAAAAAAATTCATATTGATGATTAAAAATAAATTACGTATATGATTCATGACCTTGTAATCTATTTTAACACAGAAATATATATAACTTAACAGGAACAGACATCTTTATAAGTGCTACTGAGTCTAATGCATAACTTGTTTTGAAGTCTATTTTCTTTTATTATAGTATATAGCACATTTAGAAAATTGCATAAATATTAAAATATATGGATTTATGTTTTTCTTTATGATCTATGTTTGCATTCCTATAAATAGCTTAGTTTTGATAGTTTTGATACTTTATTTAAATGGAAAAGTGTATATTATGTCTTACTTTTTCATTCTCTTTTTGGTTTGTGGCATGGTTCATTATTTTTGATATGTGACTGTAGTCTTCTGTAGTATTCCACTGTGTGCATATAGAAAAAGGAAGAAAAGAACAGGACATGGAAGGAAATAACTAATTTTTGATTGTAATTTTCTTTTTTTGCCGTACTGGGGATCAAATTCAGGGCCTGGTGCTTGGGAGGCAAGCACTCTACCAGCTGAGCTATCTCCCCGGCCCTAATTTTTGAATATTGTTTTTTCCTCACAAATTTCAGCACTCTCATTAATTCTAGTAATTTATCAATAGATAAGTCAGAAAATTTTAAACAAAAAGTATAAGAAATTTATTTTTTCTACATTCTTCATTCCTCAGTTCCCTTTTATTGCTTTCTACACTGCTTAGAATATCTAATAAAAAGTTGACTAGAGGTAATAATACCAAACATCCTTGTCTTAATCCTGTTCTCACAGGAGAAACATTCAACTTCCCACCAATAAGTTTATGATTATTTTAGTTGGTTGCATATCCCTTTGTAAAACTATGGGGATTTTTCTTGTATTTAAACTTTTCTGAGAGACTTATTGTTTTTTAAAATCATGAATCAATGCTGAATTTTGTCTACTGTTTTTTCTTCATCTACTGCAATGAACATAAATTGTTCATAAATTTATCTGTTAATATGCTAATATATTGATTTGTTATTTATTTCTCTAATGTAATAGAAAAATCCTGCATTACAGTGCTAAAAACAAATTAGTTGTGATGGAAAATCTTTTGTATCTACTGTTATTTTCACTTTGTTAGTATTTGCTTATGATTTTTATACAGTGTTATGAGTGAAACTGACGTAGTTCTTTTTTTCCCCTTCTTTTCTTATTGAAATTAGGTATCTACACATAAAAAAATGGTTGGGGTGTATTCCTTTTACCATTTTGGTTTTTATTTTTCTTCAAGAATTTGTTGGAACACTTGAATTATTTATTTTTTCATACTGATTCAATACCTTTATATAAAAGGAATATTCAGAATTTGTTTCTTTAATAAAACTAATATTTTTGTGTTTTTATAAGATATTTTTCTTTAGATTACATAGAGGGAAATGAGAGAGAAGAGGGACGGGAGTATGAAAGATGGTGGAATGAGACAGACATCATTACCCTATGTACATGTATGATTACACGAATGGTGTGAATCTACATCATGTACAGACATAGAAATGAAATGATGTGCCCCATTTGTGTACAATGAATCAAAATTCAGTCTGTACAAATAAAAACTATAAAATAAAAAATAAAAGATATTGGCATAGAATTAATTGAAAATACTCCTTCAGTATCTATTACAATTGTTCCATTCTCATTACTGATAATTGTTAATGATTTATTTTGATCAGCTCACCCAAGATTTTTCAATTTTACTGTTCATTTATTGAAAACAACTTCTTTGTTATCAATCCTTTATATAATAATTTTTCTATTTTACTTTTTCTTGCCCTTAATTTTATTATATTTTTATGTCTACTTTGAGTTTATTTTGCTCTTCTTTTTCTTAGAGTCTATTTTCCAAAGGAGCTGTGCCTTTCTAATTTCCACCAGCAATGCACGAAGATTCTAATTTCTTCACAGATATACCAACACTTATGGTATGTATCTTTTTTCTTACATACGCAGACTTGTATATCACATTTGGGAACATGTCTATTCGAAGCATTGAGTTTTCCTCTTTTATTTAGGTACACAGACACACACACATATATTTAAATACTAGGATCTTATTTAATATATGACATGGGATTTTTCCCATTTGGTGGATTATCTTTTTACTTTCTTGGTGGTATCCTTCAAAGTAGAAAAGCTCTCAATTTTGATATTCCATTTATATATTTGTTCTTTGGTTTCTTATGCATTATTTGTCATATGTAAGAAACCGTTGCATAATTCAAGTCAAAAATATTTGCACCTATTGTTTTCTAAGAGCTTTATAGCTTTGGCTATTACATTTGGGTCTATGGTCCATTTTAAATTAATTTTGTACATGGTGTGAGGCAGGGCCCCAAACTCACTCTTTTGCTTAGTTTAAAGTCATTACAAATATCTGTCCAGATTTAAAAAGTGTGAACATAATCTTTATCTCTCAATGGCAAAGTCAGTCTCACATTTTAAAAGAAGAGCATGCAAGAGAGGATACATATCAGTTCTTCCACCTTTGTAAGATACAATATTTCCTATCTGGGGTCATAATCATAATTACATATATGCTTATTATTTTGAGGACAGAGCTTATAATTGTAATCAGACTCAGATTCCATTTAACAAAAAATTTAAGCATTAAAATTTAAAAGAATAATTATTCTGTGCCATCTCTTTAAAAGGTGGGGACTGTTCAAAGAGGGGATTCAAATATTAGTTTATAAGAACAAAGAACTTTGGGTGGATCTTTAGGACTCAGCTAATGAGTGAAGATTTCTAATAGAAAAAACAAGGTAGAACTCTCACTGTCCCCTCATATCACAGTAGATAATTAGTAACAGTACATGGTATTCATGTATCATAGCTCAACTTTTTTCTAATTTGAAATTTTACACATTCCACTCTTAAATCTCCATGTCTATCATACATCAAATCTTGAGATGATGTAAAACAGGTAAGAAATGTATCCTGTACTATATATTTTGAGCTACTGCATAGTGTTTTTTCCAGCAAGAAAACAGTTTGATTTGAACAATGTTACAATTCTTAATGAACATCAGGGTTATTGCACATTATTTGAATGTTTTAAATTTATTTTATTTTGTCCTTATTAGGTAATAAAATAAGAGGAAAATTGAAAATCGAACATGCTGATGCATGGGTCTCATAAACTTAATATAATTGAGATAAAAGAAAAATGGTAGTCACTCAAAAGCTATACATTTTTGCTTCACACAGTTCTCAGCACAACAACTATGTGTTCAAATCTGAAGAAAAAGAACCAAATTTAAAAAACACATAAATGAATAGGGTGTGTTGCAGTCAGTTTGTTGTGGAGTCTGGGGTATAAGCATGAAATGCTTTTTGTTTTTTCTTCTGTCACTACCTTCATCCAATCTTATTGAATCTCACTTTTCTGTCCTTTAATGAAGTCGTGGACAGATTCCATAAATCTCTGGTCACTTTTTGTTATTAAAACTCAGTTCAGTTTATAGTAGCAATCTCAGTCTGTAGTTTGAATTTCTCTTCTTTTCCTTTCAGCACTGGTACTGGAACACTGATAGTTTAGGAGCCACAGGGCAGCATTTCAGAGAACTTCTTTCCTTCTCCTTCTTTGAGGACTAATTCTTTTAGTGTGTTGAGGTGGGTGGAAGATGGATATCAAATGGACACATGAAAGAAATCACTTTCTATTTTTGGCTGTGATTGTAGTCCTGTTGTTGTTGATGGTGGTCGTTGCTGCTTCTGTATTAATTCCTCCATTAACATTTTCTGTAAGACATCAAATTGCCAGGTCCATATTTTAGTTTTTCTCAGTGAATTTATTAGAATATTTGCCTAGTATGGTGGGTGGGGTAGTGATCCACCCAGTTCATCTACCAGTGAAGTTCTGCTTTATCATCCAGGGAACCTTTCAAAATGTATAAAAGCATTATTGATTGTCAGGGTGACTGAGACAACATTTCGTGTCCAGGAATCAGAAATATTAAAAATTGCGCAGTGTGTGGACAGTCTTTGGAGAATAGTAATGTCCCAGTACCCAGGTCCTTCCTCTACTGAGAAACACTGGCGAAATTTTGAAATATTTCTTTGTTGGCAAATGACCATTAACTTGACTTCTACCTGGCTCTTTCTGCAACAGTGCTCCTCAGGAGAATCCAACTCATCCCTTCATCCCCATGTTCTCCATGATTCAGCAAATATAATGGTCATGACATAAGGGTTATGTCTGGCATAGCAAGATGCCACCATAAACCTACCCTGATTCAGCACCAAGGACAGAGCACAGTCTGATTGGATTATACCTACACAAAAGCCAACTTCCCTTGAAGGAATTGTTATTGACTAATTCCATTGCTTTCCTTTCTGCTTTCCTCTTAAACACACTAGCATGATAAAGGAAGGAAAGATTTTGATATGATGGGTGGAGGTACCAGAACAAGATGTACTACCATTTGGTAATTTTAGTGAGCCCATGGAGGTGTTTGGCCTAAATTGTTGGCAAGTGTCTTATGAATATGGAGATTTTAATCTTTGTCTTCTGTACATTCCAGATTGTCATTTTGTAGAAATGCAAAAGTCTCACTTAACATCCCATAACATCATGGTAAACAATCAAATTTGAAAGTGAGAGGTAATTAAGAACTTTCAGCATATTTAAAATAGCTCTCCAGGAATAGTGCCCAATTTTCACAATTTCACTTTAATACATGTTCCCTTCCCCTCCCTCTGGGAATGCATTATGAACAGATTCTGGTGATAATATACAGAAGATTGGTCCACTAATTCTTATCCACTAACTTGGCTTATTAGACACTAGGACTCTTATTACTCTGTGGAATTATGAAATAGTTCTAGGCTGAAAGTCAATATGTAATTCAAATTGTATTTATGTCACTAGTGAATGACATGGGCATATGAATGAGGTGGAGACATCAAGGAAGAGCTTAGGTCTGTAGCTTTGCAAAAACAGACAAATGATGGTGCCATTTACTGAGATGGGATTGCTAGAAGAGCAGATTGGTGACAGAAGCTCATGAGTTTAATTTGGGACATGCTGAATTTAATATGTCTCTGAGGGATCTACGCAGAGATATTCAGGAGTCAAATGGGGGCTTGTTTCATAGTTGAGAAGAAATGTCTGAAGTAGAGTCATACATGTGGAATTAACTGTGTATGGATGAAAATTGAAGTCATAGAAATGGATGGAATGGTCTATGAAGATACAAAGTAAAAAGGAGGATTTGAGTCTGAGTAATGAGAAATTATAGTCTTTCATGATTAGATAGAAAAAAAATGATTCAGTGGAAGAGAAGCAATGGATATGAGAGAAAAAAAAACTAGGAGAAGGGAAGGTTAGTTTACTTCTTATTTTTACACACTCTTCTTTTTTCCATGTGTTGATGCATTATCTAACATCCTTATCTATCTTATCGCCTAGAGTTAACAACAAACTTGTTCTCTGCTTCAGATGGATATTTGTGCACTCATTGCTGTCCTTTTCATCTGCATTTTTCTTCCTTGAAAAATGTGTATTAATTCTTCTAGAATGTCAAAAAGAGGTTTTCTGAAGCATGTGGTTCAACTGGTATGCTCAGAGGAAAAAGGATCCCTGCAAATGGTTGAAATTGTGCGACTTTCACCCTATACAAGACAAGGCATTGTTACTGCTTTTTCATTATTTGAATTCTGCAGTCGCATACTTTCTCAGCAACCTTGAGCACACACTTGCACTTGCTTCATTGGGATGACAATTCACATTTAATTTTATTCAATTAATGAACAGTTTTGGTAATGTGCAAAGTTAAAGAACTTCACCATTTATGATGCAATGCAGCAAGCATCATCATCATTTGACTAGTTCATTTTAAATCTGTGAGTACACATATTCATTCTTGACTCTCCAGAAGTAAGAATGTCATATTACTGATGAGAGTAATGGTTTGGATTCTTCCTCCAATATCTCCTCCTCCCTTTACCACATAGACATAAATGGTTTCACTTTTTTTTTAAAGGATGTTCATATTCTTATTTTACTTGTTTGGAAAGTTAAAATTTCCTACACGACAGTAAAGGTGAAATGCCTAGTTGAGTACTAATAAATAGAAAGTCACTGGTATTCTTTGTGATGAACTCTCTTAATACTATTCTCATTCCATTCTGTAATTCATAGCAGCCTCACCTGGTTCCTTATATTGAATTTGATGGCACTGTGCCAAACTGAATAACTTATTAACTTTTATTTCTTTTTTTAAATTTTAATGTCACTGTAACTTAATTCAGCCCCACAAAAACACATACTGAAATACTGCCAGAGGTTTATTAGCTACACACCATATACATATGCATTGCAGATTCAATCAAACCCTGAACATAAAGATCCTTATTTTTAAGCCTAAATGTGGCATGTCAATAATGATAACATAGGACCAACAACTCAGGAAGTCTAGTATGCTCCTACAGAGGTAGAAAATATTCCCATTCAAAGTTTTGGGAAGGAAACAATCATATTGTCATGTAAAATCTCTGATGAATATTCTTGGCAATTCTGTCTTTTACATAAGAATCGAGTGAATTGCCTTGTAGCAGGTAAAGATAATCATAATGGTTTTCTCAGGGTCAATTAGTTTTAAACCAAGAGAACATATCCTAATTTGCTCATGCCATACATTCATCTTTGTGTGTCTGCAGTGGTCGTGTGGGAGTGGAAGTGATTTTGAGGAAACAATCAGTAATATGATCTAACTACAAGAGAGTCAAGTGGAAAACTCTCAATTCTGTGCATGTAAGCAAGCAAACAATAATAGAAAAATAAAACAAAACATAATTTTAGACAAACTCCCCAAAAAAATCATCTAAAAGATAGTGGGTGATTCCCAAAATCAAAGGAAGAAAATATATGCCTGTTTTATTTTTAGATGTTTCACATTTTTTATTTCTCTGTTTTAGTTCTTTGATCCATCTGAATTAATTTTTGTATAGGGTGTGAAGTAGGGGTCTAACTTCATTTTTTTTTTTTTTGCATTGGGCATTCAGTTTTCTTAGCATCATAAGTGGGAAATATTACTTTATCTACAATGAGTTTTCTTGGCACACTGGTCAAAAATCCATATGGACAATATATAAATTTGTGCTTCTCAGGTGCTGGGGGGAAGGGATTTAGGGGAATAAGCGGCTACTTCTTGGGAGAGTAGAAGTTTCTTTTTGGGACTGGTGAAAGTATTCTAAAATTAGATTGTAGTTGTGATTGCATAGTGTAGTTGTGATTTTCGGTATATTCATACTGAAAACCATATAATTATAAGTATTTAATGCATGGACTGTTTCCTATATGAACTATATGTTAATGTAAATTTTTAAAAATAATAATTTGTTAAAAGAAATAAAAGAAATAGTTGACCAGAAGTACAGAACTAGGGCATTCCAGGGTATTAAGAAATAATTGTCAGTTTCTTTTGGACCTTGACATCAGAGTGACTTTAGCAAGCAGTTTATTATAACCTTTGTATCATTCAGGGAAGAATTCAACTCCTTAGGAGAAAAAGCCAGATTTATCAAGGCTGAGTCACATGCCTACCCAATGGGAGAGGAGGTAGTAGATGATGTCTTGATTGTCAATAATAAAACCACATGGAAATATAATAAGCAAGACTGGCATACAGGCTTATTAGCTTTTTTCAATTTTTATGCTAAGTACTTTTATATATTGAATTCTTTAATCTTCAAAATCACCTTATTAAGTCACTATTAGTATTAGGCTCCCTTTATATAGAAATGGGAATTGACACTCAGCAAGATGCTGGATACATACCCAAGGTCACAGTTAGTAAGTGAAGGAACTGTTATTCAGAGTTCAGGCAGTTTCATGCTAGAGGCCATGCTTTTAAATACTATGCTTCAGAATGTCTTTAAAAATGAAGTTTTCAAGCACTGATACACTTTTTACAACCATTCTCTTTACTGTTGTGTGGTGTGTGCATATATACCAAGGAAAAGTGATGCTATTGAAAGAAGGGTAAACAATGCTGAGGTGGTGGAAGCAATAGATGTCCACCAGAGGAAAAAAACAAATTAGTAATTATGAATCCCCTGCTGCATATCAGGCATTGCCTCAGTATCATCCACCTCCTTTTGTTATCACTGTTTCCTGTGGATCAACTCTTCAACTTTAACTTGGTACTCAGGGACGCTGCAAAAACTTGGTCCACTTGCCCTCTGGCTTCTGTTGGATTCAGTGAATAAGAGGCAGGAAATTGAAGCAAGGGAGGATAGAAAGTGCAGACAATTTATTTTCCTGAATTTCTCCCATATTGTCATCAAAATCTGGTGGTATCCATCAATTAAAACCCCTAGTTCCTCTCAGGCAATTTTATCCTACCCACAGTTACAGATATTTTATTTGGGTCCCTGTAACTCTTCTTCTTGGATCATTCAGGCAGAGGAGTAATAATGGCCTCTCTCTATTGCTATGAAGTTATACTGGTTTCCCTGAAATGTGATCGTACCTTGTAAATAGTCTCTTCATTGAACCTCTCCAATCACTCCTTTTGTGGGTCAATCATACTAGGATTCCGAATAGTACACAAAACAATCCTACAAGGTCAAGAAAATTATGTTGGTTTTGTTGTTGAAGATCCAAGGCTGACATAATTAAGTAACATGCCTAAGAGTTCAATCAGGAAGTGACAGAATCAGAAATCAAACTGAAATCTTCATAGGCTTTTACACTGTGGCTGTTTCTTTTACTGAAAGCTGGTTCCGTAAGCAATAGTCTGTTAACTATATCCACTGGAAAACTAAAAACCTTACTAAAGAGGGGAAATATTTCACAATAGATTTAAATGAGCATCAGTCATTTTGGAATTCAATTGAATCTCCCTTCAAATGTGCTATAGCTGTAGCAGAAGGTTTCAGATCCAGTGCGATGGTTACAAAAGTGAATTCTAAAGCTCCTGCCTGGCTCTCTTTTATGACTATATGACTTTGGGAAAGTTATTTAGGTTCTTTTTACTTAAACTTTCTCAATTATAAAAGAGTAATAATGAAACTAGCTTCATAAAATCATGAAGAGAATGAAATAAGCTATTACATATATGTATATATATGTGTGTGTGTATATATACACACACACATATATGCGTGCACATCCATCCATCCATACAAATACATGTACAATATACGTGCCACATGTACACACATATGCATGTATACACACTTGTATACAAGTTCATATATACACATACATGTACACACACACGTACAAAGGCCTTACAACATTATATGTCTCAAGATAAGATGTCACATAATTCTAGTTATTAGTATTATAGATTTCATTGCAGACATTGTTTTTGCCTTAATGCCTTTAATAATGATTCCCAAAATAATACTTTTTTTTAGAGATCTGACCTGTGATAAACAGTTTCTCTGGAGGATTTTAAATTTAATGTGCTAGAACAAAGGCAACCATTTTCAGCATCTAGTTGCATCCCACTTTGGGGCTTCTTTAGCTCTTCTTGCTAACATATTCCCTTAGTATAATTGTTATGTGGATAGAGGTAGGGCCATGATGAGGATAGCTATAGTGATCTCTTCTCAGTAGGGTATGAATGAAGAGCTCCTTTATATACTAATTCTTTTTGCCATTATTTCTTGCCAGGTCCTCCTGTGATCAGAGGTACTTTAATATTTTTTTTGCAAGGGGAGCAGTTCAGTGACTATAATGGGAATCAACTTATCCCCTTGGTGTGATCATCTGATCATCATCTTGTTGAGTGGTCATTTGTTCCCAATCAAGAAAGTTGGAAAGATTGCTAGATTGGGAGTTATGGGATCTGGATTTCAATTGAACTACTTCAGCACATGACCTATAACCTTGGCCACGTTGCTAAACCACTTTCAGACTTAAGTATCTCATCTGTCAGATAAGGTCTTTTTTTTTCCTCTGCTGAAATACTATAGTACGACTGAGGGCATTACCTCTTAGTCTCATGTGAAGGCTCATTGGCATGGTTAAAGAGCACATACTGAGGCATTAAATGCACATGGCTTTAGTATGACCATAGACAAATTATTTAATATTTCATAGTTTCAATTTCCTCATTTGTTAAGGTAAGATACACTTTGCAAAATTGTTATAACAATTTATGTCAATTTCCCAGTATACTGTAGCTCAACTAAGTATTTTCAAGAGGTTTACTATTTCAAAGAGGAGATTAACATTGTCTTCTTAAAAATTAGAGCACAGGATGGGAAAATATTTTTTCTTACTCATTTATTTATAGGAAAAATTCTGAATGCATAAATATTGGATTCAATCACACGTTTATAGAATACTCTTAGTTAAAGTAAGTAAAAGCATGTGATACTGAGAGATTACTGAGATGTGTTTGGTGGCCATACATGCAAACTAAATGTCAGCAGGCCAGAGATTTAGGAATGGATGAGATTACAAGTATTTGCCCAATGTTTCACTGACTCTTTGGCCCTATCTGACCATTCTATTAGTCCTGTTAGCTGCTCCCAAAATAGTTCTACCAGGAGTAGATGGTACCACATAAAAATCTACTGTGACTCTCTGAACCACAGTTAAGATATTCTTCCAGCAAGTTGCAAGCTCTAGCTAGTTGCTAGCTATAATTCCCATAAAAGTTTATCCCATAAAAATTCAAATCTTTAATTTTTTCATTGTAATTTTTCATTTCTCTTCTTATTTTTTAATTTTTGAAGTCAATTTGATTGAGGCGAAGTTTACCTACATTAAAATTCACAACCGTTTAATTTATAAAGTTTGATGAAACTTGAAAGGTGTAATATAATGAACCATAGTCATGACAGAATTTTCCCATTACTTCTCCCAATTGCCTTATGTCTCTGAAGTTCATATCTACCCCATAAATCAGGAACCATCTGTAGAGGTTATATGTGAATCTTAGTTTTTATTTTTCTTACCTGGAATATGAAATTGTTGCTGGATCATATGAGAAGATTATATTTAACTTTACATGACAGACTGCGTTCCAATGTGGTTATACATTCTACATTCACACTGGGAATCTCTGAGCGTTCTCTTCATTTTGCATCCTCACCAGCATTAGACATTGTCAGGTCTTTTTTTTTTTGCAACCATTCCAGTAGGTGTGTAGCAATATGTAATTGTGATTTTAATTTGCATTTCCTTAATGAGGTAATTGTATTTATGCCCAGAAATGTGCATGACACTTTTGCCAGGCTGTTAATGTGCAGTGTTGAGTCAGGCTAATCAGCAGTTGAGCTGGATTTAGGTTTTGTTGTTGCTATAGTTACCTTCATTGTACACATATGCCTAAAGGAACTGACACATTCCTTAAGTGATGGGTCTCTGCCTTGTGCTTAGTGTGGGGCTTAGGATGTTTGAAGTCTTTTTTCAGTGTTCTGTTCCACCCTCAGCTTTGTCAGATCTTGCACATTTGTGTAACAGAGTGCTCTCCACATTTTTGCATTCCCTCAGCAGCAACCTGCTGTTTCTTGTTATTCAGTGAGAGACTTGTGCAATAGAGGCCTTCACTTTTACATCTCCAGTTTCAGTCTTAGCAACATGCAGTGGGCCTCTGAGGTGGGAATTTCATTGTGTTTCTGCCCTCCTACTGATGGCAGTCAATCTCTGTCTTGCATCTGCCAACTGTACTGATGGAAGACAGTTTTCTTGCCCCTCCTCCAGTGGTAGCTTTGGGAAGGTCCCTGCCACCTTGCAGGTCACTTTGGTGACTACTATGATACTGGGCAAAAGGCACTCTGTACTAGTGTCAGGCCATCAAAACACTTTCTGCTTTCTCCCTTAATCTAATAAGTTGTCTCATGGGAAGGTGATGCAAAACCTGGAGTAGATAGGGGTTAATATGGACCTTGAAAGGAAGAGAACTTTAAGAAGGGAGGATGCAGAAAGTCAGCACTAAACCAACTACAGCACAGTCTCCTTAGGGCACTTTCATCTGATATGGGGCATGTCTCCACAAGATGCTTCTGCATTTCACAGCTAGGTTTTCATTCAAAATAGCTGTCAGTGTAGCAGTTCCCATGTGGTAACTTGCATGTGTCCAGAAGGAAACCTTGCCAGAGAATGGTAAAACCTTGTCTTATACAAATTGTGGACTTGTAGCCTGCCAAGTGTCAGTATGCTTTAGCAGTGAGCTTGAGAAGATGTTTCTCTACAATCCCCAGTCCATGAATTCTACTAGTATAAAAACCTATTCCATATTGAATACAGCATTATTCTCTCCCAATTGAATTAATCAATAATGGATGAGTCTGCAGTTATAAAATCTTTTCCCTTATATTCTGTTAACACAGAGATACATCTAGAATAACTGATTCTGAAGGTCTTATGAAATCATAACATTTTGGTGTGCATGAGTACATCTTGACCCTTTCTGAGATTCAGGTGAAAGAGAGGGGTATAGAAAACAAAGTGTGCTTACTGGCATTCTAATGCCTGAATTTGGACATGTGCCCAACCCAGCTGGCAGTGAATTGCTAAGAGGAAGAAATGGCCTAAGTAGACAAGTATCTTGTTAGCAAGGGGAATAATATCCAGTCATTACCTTTTTGAGGGTCAGAAAGTTCCTATTTACCATACTACTCTAAAAAACTCAGGAGAAGTATTTGAGGTGGTCTGTCGAACAGATCCCTTCTCCTTTTCATGCCTCAATTTCCCTACTTGAAAAATGATGGCATTGAATTTGAGTATCTATCTGGACTCTTCCATATGTGTTTTCATGAGTTTCTAACTTGTGGGAATAATATTTTATTTTGAAAATGTAAAAGTTATTATTATGGATAAATAAGACGGAGCAGACATTTTAGACTGTTTTTCTGGGTTTGTGTTCACCAGTTAGAAAACTATGTATCAGAGGCATTGATTTGGCATTTTAGTGCCTTTCTTTCATTGATTGTTGATCATATTCCAAGAAAAATTCATTTAAAAGAAAACTGAAGCAGAGGTCCTGGAAATAAAATGACAGCTATTTGTAATTCTTTATGAGAAAGATGGGTTTTATTACAGATCTGGTGTCTCATCGCTTGTTTTGGCACATATTGCAAGGTGCTGCAAAGAAAAACTCATAGCCTGGGCAAAGGAACATCTCATATCCTTTTTGCATCCTACTTCCTTGCCAAGAGTAAGAACAACACTGATGAGATACAGATAGAATTCTTCACATTTTATAATATTTTTAATGATGATATCTTGATACAGAGGGGAATATCAAATCATCAAAAATAAATTTTGGGTTTTCTCTATCTGTCTATCTATCTATCATCTACCTATCATCTGACTATTAATATATCTTACTGACTTGCTTTATTCACAAGATAAATATCAGGAATTTATTTGTAAAAGTTACAATAACATAAAATGAGTTTCCAATTTTTGAAACCAGTATGTGAGGTGTTTTACTAGGGAAGTTACAAACTTTATCACATTTAGTCTTCAAAACAACTAGATTAGTTAGTTATTATTGTATCCATATGTTAAATCAGTTGTTCAAACACACATAGTTAAAGGATGAGCCATGATTTGAAAATGGCTTTGATTTCAATTTGAATATTTTTTTTTCTCCTTTTCCTCTCAGTTTTAATTGCTAGTATACTTTTGGATATTTAAAATAGATTTTTCTGATTATAATAGTAATACAGAAGCACAGTGAGCAGAATTCTAAAGTTGCCTCCCCTCCCCATTCAATCTACTTGTTATTCAATCAAACACTAATCAAGGTACTGTTGTGATGGTATTTTGCACACATTATTAAAGTCCCAAGTAAATTGACCTTAATGTATGGAGATTATCTGGGTGGGCCTGAGCTAATCATGCAAGCCCTTTAAAAGCAATGGATTTCCCAGGCTGTGGCAAAAGTGGAAAAAGAAAAGATTTGAAGCATGAAAGAAATTTGATGTGAGAAATCCTACTGCTTACTGTGCTTTTTAGGAAAGGGCCTCTGAGAAGGCCTGGTAGAAGGACTATCGCAAGGAACTATGAGAAGTGTTAGAAGATGAGATATGTTCAGCCAAGAAATAGGGCTTTCAATTCTACAACCATAACAAATGGATGTGACATAATTCATATCTGAGAAGAAGCTTTAAATGCAATTGAATGGTTCAGGATTCATCTCATGGTACAAGCTTTTCCTCTTTGGCACCAGAATGGGAAAGTCTAACCCAGGAACTGCTCCTTTAGCCAGGGTCCCAGAAGCAGAAAATGTGTGAAACAAAGTCAATCAAGATATAGGAGAGAAGAAAATCAAGAAAAGAGAAAGAGAGAGAAAAGAAAGCATGTGCAAAAGCTACCATCACCACCAGCATCCCTGGACTTGTTCCGATATTCTGATAAAACATGATGGATTACTATGAAGTTCTAGAAAGGCAGAGACATGCCTCTCATGAGGATACTAAAAAGGCATATTGGAAATTGTCACTGGTGGGGCATCCAGATAAAACTCCTGAGAATAAATAAGAAACAGAAAATTCCAACAAGTAACTGATGTCTGTGAGGTGTTATCAAATGATAAAAAAGGAGACATCTTTGATAAACTTGGCAAAGAAGGATTAAATGATGAAGAGGTAGAAGTCATTTTGATAGTCTTGAGTTTGGCTTCACAATATGGAATCCAGATGATGTCTTCAGAGAATTTTTTTGGTAAAAGGGACCCATTTCCATTTGACTTCCTTAAAGACCCATTTGAGGACTTTGGGGAATCCAAATTGATCCCCAGTTAAGCAGAAGTTATTATTCAGGTTGTTTTTCTGCCTTCAGTAGATTTCAATACTTTGCAGGTAAATTTTCTTCTTTGGGTGTAGGATTTACTTCATTCAGGTCATGAGCTCACAGGGACTTCACTTCATTTTTTCCCACATCATTTGGTAGTAGTAGGATGGGCAACTTCACTGACTTCTACTAAAATAGCTAATGGTGTACAAATCATTACAAAGAGAATTATTGAAAATAGTCAAGACAGAGTGGAAGTTGAAGAGTCTATTAATTTCCTTAAAGATAAATAGTAGGAAGCAGGAGCCACACTTGAATAACAAGTAATTCATTACATTCCTTTAATAGAAATGTTAAACTACAGCAAGCACTATTTGAAGACTAACAAAACATTTTTTTGAAGATTTCAAACTAACTCAACTTTCAGTATAATTAGACCTAATCTAAAGTATTCATAAACAGTTAATCAGAGCCCCTATTTGTCATGCATGTTGAGTTTATTATTCTGACTACACATTAAGATCCATTTTGTCTTTAAAATTGTTATAAGTCTCTGTATGCACTTGCTTTTTTATTAAGTGTGATCCAAGTTGAGCCATGACCATCAAGTAGGGTTAGAACATTATGCACTAACAACAGCATGGATCTGATTTCCATGTTTTGTTGTTTTCATTTGTGTTGGAAATGTGAGCTAAGTGCTGTCAACCTGCTTTTAAGTTAACATTGCTAGGATTAATGTTTTACAGAAATAATTTCAATTCCTTCAATGATTATTAATGAAAGATATTAATGCATTCATGGTAATACATTTCTGGATTAAGATAAATTGAAGATGTGAATGAATGCTGGGAACTTAAGTTTTGACCATTGGTCAAGTTTTAATATTAACTCATAAACTGGGTCCTTTCGTTCAATTTATAAAAAATAAAATAAATGTAAATATCTTTGGTGCATCTTTTCCTGAGTGGGAAAAGATGCTTCTTGTGTCTATGCATCATTTTGTACCTGAGTTTCTAGTTAGTCAGCTTTTCATTGCTGTGATTAAAAGACCTGACAAGAAAAACTTGAAAGAAGTTTATTTTAGGTTCATGGTTTCAGAGGTTCAATCAATGGTTGGCCAACTCCATAGCTCTGGACCTGAGGTGAGGCAGCATGTCATGGTAGAAAGGTGTGGTGGAGGAGAGCTGCTCAATTTATGAGAGCCAGAAAGTAAAGATTTTAAATGCAAGTAGTCAGGGATAATATAATCCCCAAAGGCATGCTTCCCCCACTTCCTCCACCTGAGTCCTACCTGCCTACAGTTATCACCCATTAATCCATTCAAAATATTAATCCATTTGATGGATTAACCCACTGATTAGGTTACAACTCTTATATCTAATCATTTTCTGAATGATTAGAATATTAATAATATTCCTGCATTGTCTCACATATGAGCTTTCAGGAGACACCCCATGTCAAAAACAACACCAATATCACATTATAGTGTTTCCTCTTATCCTTTGAAGTAGATATTGAAATTATGTACATATATGTGTATATACGCACACACACACACACACACACATATATATATATATATCATTGTAGTCAATTTATTTAGGGATTTTTGAACATTTTTTATTTATAAGCAAAGATTTAGCAAGTTATTGGATATTTTATTGTGGTACCATTTCTATGAGGGAAGGAATAATCAGCTATACTTTCTAAATTATATTTAATGTAAGATCACTTAATAACAAAATCCATGATAAAGGAATGGAATAAATCAGGTGCAAATAAAAATAAAAGCTTTTGTTTTGTTAGAAAAGAAAGAAAACTAAACAGAGTTACAGTAGCCATCGGTGCCTTGCAACCACAACATAAAACCCAACTTAAAATGAGTACTTTTGTAAGCCATTAAGGTTTGGCAGCTATTTATGCAACAAAAATGAGTGACAAATACAATATACATAGGTTTCATCCTGTTATTTAATAATTTGATACTGGATTAATTAGCTATCACCACCCATATTATCACCATAAAGTTAGTGACTTAAGATAATTCATATTTATTGTCACATATTCTGTATGTATCAGGAGTTTGCTCACAGCTGTATTAAATCTTATTTCAGTGTCTTACAAAGTTGCAGTCAAAATATTGGCCAGTGGTGAGGCTCAACTAGGGAAGAATTCACTTTCAAGCTCCAGTGGTTGTTGGCAGGATTCAGTTCTTTGCAGGCTGTCAGACTGAGGGCCAATTATTTTCACTGGCCATCTGCTGGAGAACCCCTTTACTTCCTTACCATGTGGACCTCTCCATAGGGAAATTGAAACATGCCAACTTGCTTCATCAAATCCAGAAATTGGAGATATGTCTACTAGCAAGGTTGGTGCTAACAACTATGAAACATTATCACAGGAGTAATATTTCATCACCTGTGCTGTATTTTGATGGTTACACAAAAGCTATAGGTCCTGCCCCTACTCAAGAGAAGAGGAATATATAAAGTAAGAACATCAGGAGGAAAAAATCTTTAGAGGCCTCCTTAGTCTGTCCAGCACAAAAAGAATTTCTCATGTTATAAACATTCTTCAAAAATTATATTTTCTCTAAGGTACTTACATATTTTTCCATTATTTTGTGTCCTTATGAAATATAAAATATACCTAAGATTAAAAATCATATACATTTAATGTTTATAAAATATCTGTATGAATGAATAATAATGTAGTTATTTTATTATTCAGTAATTGGATCATTGATACTTTTTACTATTAGAAATATTATTCTGATACATACCTTGTACATGAATTTTTGACTACATTTACTTATATTTATAATCCTAGATAGCTATTCACTGAATAGTATGGCAGTTTTGAAGTCTTTGATAAATATTATCATGTCTTTCCAGAAAATGTGTAACAATTTATAATTTATATACCTGCTAGAGACACATTGTCCCACCACCCCTCAACATGAATATGTATGGCTAGATGTAAACCTATTTATTAGTTAGGTTGACTTTTTTTTTTTTAATGGGTTAACTGACTATATTTCCTCTGTTAATTAGTTATGCCTCTTTTTCATTTTTATGTTGGTATGTTAGTATTTTCTTGTTGATTATTAAGTACTTTTGATATATTAGAGATATCAACCTGTCTTTAACATTGATCTTAAGGACTTATCTTTAGTTTTTCCAATATCTATTATTTAAAGCAGTGAAGTTAAAAATTGTATGGAATAAAATTTATAAAACTTTTCAATTGTAATTTATTTGTGTAATTAAACATTCCTTTCACCTCCTGAGATGTTTCATTTTATCTGTATTTCTTTTACATTTTAATGGTTTCACTTTTCGAGTTTCATTATTATACTTATTGAATTTACTTTTGTGCATGTTAGATTTTGTGTATTATATATTTTAATACGAGGTTTAAACTTGAAACTACCCTGAAAATAGCCAATATTGCCTTGATGATTTAATAAATATTTCTGCAAGTCCAAATTGGCTTCTAAGTTTTCTTTAACTAAATACTAAATTTCATATAAATTATGACTTATTTCAAAATACTTTTGTTTACTATTCTGTTGTTAGTTTTCAAGGCAATATTAAACTAATTTTACTTAGAATACTTTTAGAATATGCTTTAAAAGATGCTAAAAAATTAGACTTAAACTAAAGGAATGGGTAATATGTGTTTTAATTTCTACAACCAATATACCCATGGAAATAACATATCACATTGGACTAAATACATGACTCTATTGAAATAATCCAAGGCACTGTATTAAGAGCACTCCATGTACCTTCCTTTATTAATGAAATAATCATTCCAAAGTATTTTGAAAAAATAATCTTTATGAACAATATTGATATTTTGTTTAGTGAAACCATATATAAACATGTAAATTTGGAAAGAAGGATAGTTAAAAGCAAAAGTTCTATTAATATTTCATTCTATTGTAACATCTTCATTTGATATGAATATTTATGATTAAGTAAATCAGAGACAAACATGCATAAATGATAGTATCAACGAGGCAGAAAGTAGTTATGCAATAAGCAGTAGTTAATTAGTATGCCTCTTTTTAATTTTTTTATTTTTTATTTTGGAATGTTAATATTTTCTTGTTGATTTTTATTGCATGTGCCCAAGTATGTATACCTACATTTAGTTCTAATGATATTATTTGGATATATTTAAAGTTAATGAGATGGTATATTTTGCAAATATTGAAGAAGAGAAATGCAGAGAAGACTTAGTCTCCTTCTGGTTGTGCCCAATCGTTTTTCATTGTATCTCCTAGTTAAGGAGCAATATTTGGTCCAAAGGCAAATGTAGCATATAACCTAATCTTTCCCTTATGCTAAAATAATAGTACAGTCATCACAGTCCTTAAAGTCATTTCCATTTCCACTAAAAACTTCATATAGGTAAATGAGCATACTAAATGGAAGTGAGATCCATGATGCTTCACAAGCTCCTGCTACATCATCCATTTCTCAATTGTATATTCACAAATTGCAGTGATAAATCATTTAAAATAATTTATTCTTATTATTTCAATGACTTAAATTTCTTTGTTTATTTTATTTTGGGATTGGTGAATGGATATATCTCTACTTGATATCCTCATAAAACTTTCCCAGTCTCTTTTCATGTACTCAGATATTGAAACCAAATAATACACATTTTTTACCTCTGTACAAAAGCAAAGTTTGCATAAGCAATGTTCTTTATTCAGTAGAGGTTTGTATAAAGATGATGATTATTAGAGGGAATTTCTATGAAGTTTTTATGTGTGAGTACTGCAGCTGATGTAGCCCTAGGAACCTGAAGCAGCATGAAACCAACAATAATCATAACATGGAACTTCCTAGAAACCTAAAAATACACTTACCCTATGATAACTCCCCATTACAAACAAGAAAGCTGAGATTCGGAGAGGTTAAGTAATACCCCAAAGTCTAATGCTGACTTGTGACAGATATAGGACTCAAATTCTCAAATTTACCACTGTAAAGTAAGCAGTTCATTAAGAAACAGTAAATCAGAAGACATCAAATAAAAGATGGCAGATTAATAGTATTTGCATTCTACTTCCTTCAATAAAGTCCTCCACAAAATTGTAGAAATAATAAGAGGCAATAGAGAAAACTCAATCTTTATTTAAGCAAAGAAATGGTCATAACCTGAAAACACATCTGTAGAGTTTCTTCCAGGGCAATAGCATTCAGGAGTCCCCTTCGAAAAAAATATGCATTGGTACAGAAAAGCTAGGAGCTAGTACTAATTCTATTAATATTTTTAATTTAAAATGAAACACTATAGAAATTATAATTACAGACCAGAATGTTAAATACTGATAATGTAAAAATTATAATAAAGCTGACAAAAATCTGGAAGTTTGAGAGGGAGGAGAGTGGGAAAAACATATAACCACATGACTATCTTCCCTATCCATGAAGAGAAACCAAAGGATATCATGTGAACACCACAAATCAATAAGTAGATATTTAAGTATATCATTTGAATTCACAAAGTTAGTAGGTATATAAAAATATAAATATCAGCCTTCACTATTATCAAGAAAAGTAAAAGCAATAAAAAATAATAACCTTGTGAATAGTATAAACAATTCCTCCAAGCCACCAAAACAACAATAACATAAATAAAATGTAAACAAAAATAGTCAGCTCATGATGAAAAGGACAGAGCTGCATATAAGACTATCCTGGTAACATACATTTCTGGATGCAAGTAGACAAATTAAAGAATCAAATTATCCATATTTTCAAATAATGTGATTCTCTATCTGGAAAACTAAAAAGAATCAACTTTGGCCCCATTCAAAACAAGAGAATTTAGTGATGTATCTAATTACAAAGTTAATAAAATACATCCAGAGATTTTTATTTGCATGGAAAATTACCAGGTATAAAATAAAATGAATGAAAAATCTCACACATAAATAGCTAGAAAATTTAAAGCATGTAGTCATTAATATCACAAGAAATGTGCAACACTTATATAAACTAGAAAATAAACATTTACTGAGGTATTTTAAAAAGGATTAAGTGATTGTAAAGAAACATCAAGTTATTTATAATTCAAAATATATTTATTGTGTTAACATTAATCAGTATATTACAGACAATCCTAATGAAAACACTAATGTGTTTTTAGATAGAACTTGAAACAATACATATACATATTTTTGGTATGAGGGGTTGTACCTCAAGTTCATCTGGATAAATAAACATAAGAGAACAGCAAGGAATGCTCTGGATGAAAGAAGCATAAGAGAAGAGGAAATAGTATTATGAAATTACTAAAACATTATATAAAGAGCAGTGATTAAGGCTATTTCAGTCTGGACATGAAATGGAATCTTTTAGTCAAATCAATTCCTACTGTTTAATAAAAATAGTCCCATGAACAAGAGGATTAATTGTAAAATGTTTGTCTCCCTGGTATAACTGCTAAAAACTAAATAAAAAATAGATTAAGTAGAGATGCCTGAGTATTTCAATGCAATTAAATATATACAAATATCTACATACAGAAGATCCAATTGTTCTGGAGATAAAAACATGTAGTACACAAAATCAATAAAGAACATATTAGTTCCTCAAAATTACATTTCTTCAGATACCATAAGACATTGCTAAATCAAACTCATTAGAGAGAGCCAGTCTGAATTGGTAAAAATCTTCCATATTTAGCATTGATTTTATTCATGCATTTTATTACTTTAGCTAAATTCAGTAAGAATTAATAAAGCATTATCTAATAGAATGCTTGATGAATTTTATTTTAATTAATAGACAAGGATAACTTGTAACTGACTTATTGTGTTCATGTTGGTTTTGGCAATGTCCTTGGTAGCATTTGTTCCTTGAGAGCTTGTTTGGAGGTTCTAGCAGGGGAGCGCAGCTACTCATATACCCTTGACCAAAGAACGGTCCTCCTCTATCGGGGAAGGTCGTCCTCTTCGACCCAGCGCGCAGCTTCGGGAGGGACGCACATGGAGCGGTGAGGGAGGAAGGAGACATCGGCCTAGCCAGCCAGATCAGCTGAATCAACCCTGGCGATCAATGGGGTGACAGATGTCGCAGCCAGATCGCCCTCACATTCAGCATTTGTTCCTTTAAGCAGTTTGCTATTCTTTTAATATTTTTATTTAACATTATTAATAGGTTCGTCAAATCTTTTTTGCATAGAAACAATGAAAGGGGAGTTAAGTCCACAAATCTTTAAAATATAAGAATCATGTAAGACAAAACTTCAGAAATATGTGAAAACAATAAAAAAGAAGTAGACATCTATGTAAATTTTACCTCTTTCTCTGTAGATAGTACTGACACAGCTGATTTGATCAAATTAAAAAAAATACTGCAGTGAATCCCACCTTCATGTATCTCTATAATGCACAAATTAAAACCAATACATAGAAGGAAGACTAGTAGAATAGAAGAATGAGAACAGAGGAAGAAGGGGAGAAAAGAGGAAGTATTGAAGACTGAAATACAGCAAATTTTAGTACATGCATGTATGAACCCTTTATATGCATAATTGTAAAGTACTAAGAAAGCACTAATAACAAAACAAAGAGCCTTAAATTTGAGTTAACTTGACATTTAAGGTATGAAATATGATATATGTATATATTGTGAAATTATTTGCACAATCAAGTTAATTAACACATCCATCACCTCACATGGTTACCTTTTCTCATGTGTGTGATGACAAAATTTTAATGAGTTCAACTTTTTTTAGACTCCATATCTAAATGAGATCATGTAGTATTTGTCTTTCTGTGTCTGGCTTATTTCACTTAGCATAATGAACTCTAGAGTTATCCATCTTGTTACAAATGACAGGATTTCATTTTTTTAAAGGCTGAATAGTATTCCAAAAATGTGTATGTATACCACATTTTCTTTATTTAATTATCTGCTGAGTAATGCTAACCTGTGCATGGGAGTGCAGATATCTCTTGAAGATACTGATTTCCTGTTTCTTTTGGATATATACATAGTGGATATATACACACAAATGAAGTTGCTGGATCATGTGGTAGTTCTATTTTTAGTTTTTTGAGGAAACTACATACTGCTTTTCATAATGTAAATTCCAATTTACATTCCTACTAACCATCTTTAAGGGCTTCCTTACATCAGCTCTAACATTTGCTATTTTTGTCTATTGTTTTCTTTTTCCTATTATTTTAAATTCTTGGTACTGGGGATTAAACCCAGGGGTGCTTTTACCACTTAGCTACATTTCTATTTCTTTTTACTTTGAGACAGAGTCTTGCTGTGTTCCAGAGGCTGACCTCAAACTTGTGATCATCCTGCCTCAGTCTCCCAAGTTGCTGGGATTACAGGTGTGTGCCACCATGTCCAACTTATGTCTTTTTCTTTTTGATAATAGACATCTTAATAGGTGGGAAATGATAATTCATTGTGCTTTTGATGTACATTTCCCTGATAATTAGTGATGTTGCACACCTTTTCTCATATACCTGCTGGACATTTGTATGTCTTCTTAGTAAATGTGTATTCAAGTTCTTTGCTCATTGTTTTTAAAAAGTATTTTAAAAAATGTATTGCTTTTGAGTTGTATAAGTTACTTGTCTATTTTTGAATATTAACCCCTTGTATAATCTTAAGATTTTTTACCTTCTTGCAGATTGCTCCAGGGGCATAAAAAAACATAGACACACACACACACATACACACACACACACACACACACACACACGCATGCACACACACACACACACTCACGAAGAAAATTCAGAGTAGAATTCATCCATTCATCTCTTTACTTATCTGTTCGACTAATACATTTTAATTACCTGTTATACCAGGTTCTAAAATATAAATATGCCAAACAACATAATTTGCTATTAAAGAGCATTCAAACTAGTAGGAAAGACAGACTTGAGAAGAAGTAATTTAAATATTGTTAGATGCAGGTGTGGGATAATAGTTTGTAAGTCCTTGTGAGAGGTGACCAGGACCTGATGTAAGGAACTGTCTGAATGGTGAAGGAAAGGTAGATTTTGAGAAATTCTTAGGGAATAGACTTAATCATTATAATGTAGGAAGAAAAAGAAATAGGGCTCAAAACACTTCTGTCAATTTTTCTATAAGTTTTGACTAGGCATCCACCTGCCATTTGCTGAGACAGTAACATGGGTGGAGTAATAGATTAAGGTAGAAGTACACAAACATTAGATTCAGTCGTTAGTCTGTTTACTTTGAAGTGCTTGTGGAATTTTCAAAACTGTACATTGAATAGAAAGAAAATATAATAAATATCTGGAAATGGGAAGAGTGATCAGAAATATGATGATGGATTTGGGAATAATCAGCATACAAAGTGTACATGAGACTATATAAAAACAGTGTGCCAAGTGAAAATAAGGTACCTAGAGAAAGTCTAGACTTATTTCAAGGAACATGGAGAAGACAAGCCTACAGACTGAGCAGCAGCATCCAGAGAACCAAGAGGAAATCTCAGTGAGTGTGATGTGACAGCAACAGAGCTGAGGCATAGAGAATGACTGTGAAGGCTGCTGCTAAGAAGTCAAATGAGATGAAGACTATATCATATCCATTGGCTTTAGTGTCAAGGGATCCTCCAGTGACATTGATGAGTTTCAATATTGTGGTGCAGACAGAAGCCCAAATGAAGGAAGTTGAAAATTGAGTAGGAAGTGAGCAGGCATAGACAGAGAATATAGACAACTCATTAGCGAAGTCTGGCTGTGAGCTGGGATAGGAAGGGTAGCCTTTAAGTAGAATCATATAGAAAAGAACCCAAGAAGATTTTTGATTTCTGTTGGAGAAAGACTTGAGCAAAAATATTTGTGGATAGGAAATGGCCACAAATATTCCCTTCATAGAGAAAGGGAAAGGCCATGTTATCAAGACAGTGAATATGGGGTAAAGTAAAAGGATTTAATTCTCACAACTTCTTACTGACTCAAGGTTTTCTTCATGTTTTGCTCATATATTAGGCTTTATTTATCTATTCACAAACATTTACTAAAAGCTTACTCTGCAACACACTCTGCGCAAGAAACTAACACCCAAGTGAGGTTTAGGTAGGAGGAAAGACATGTAAGCAACAGTTTTCTTAGAGAGTAGTAAATAATAGAGTTAGAATAGGCATAAGTAGGGTGCTTTAGGAATGACAAGAAATCCTTAACTTTGAACTTGTTCTCCACATACTTTGATTTTTTTAACAGCTTAGTTACTGCTACTGACTTTCCGTTAGTCAGCTAATGCTAGCACTACTTCAAGGAGACTAAAGAACAGTTTTTAATTGCACTCAGTAGAGAGGAAACTGCAAAAAACACAGAGTGATTTCTCTGTCACACTTTGTTGCAGTAGGTTCTCTTGAACAGAGCCCAAAATAAAGACCAAAGTATAGGTAGTCCTCTGGGTTGTT
Organism: Sciurus vulgaris; assembly: GCF_902686455.1. Lineage (NCBI taxonomy): Eukaryota > Metazoa > Chordata > Mammalia > Rodentia > Sciuridae > Sciurus > Sciurus vulgaris. The sequence continues at coordinate 10,791,363 of NC_136471.1, read as the reverse complement.
GATTCCAGTAAAGGAGCACAGAAAGACAGAACAGGAGGAAAAGTCAATACTCCCATATACGGTATATAATTGAGACCACCACTGTGGATGATAGGGGTTCAGTTGTGTTGAGACCTCCTGAGAAGTGTTCATAATGCCTGCCACAACTGTTCACCTGGTACACAGGGGCAGGATTAGATATCCACTGGCTTTTGTCTTTCATCTTTTAAGGATTTCCCTTTTGGGTAATAATTTCACATCTCTGGTATATGGAAAGAATATTTTAATTTCCATGCTATTGGAGAAGGTCCTGGAAAGAAAGCCAAAAGATATATTGAGGTATTGAGGTTACATACTGCCAGAACAAGATGAGTCTGAGCTCATGTGAACTTGTCCACTGAGGCTGTAGGTGAAATCAGTCAGATGTGGGTAGAGGTGATGTGACACAGAAAATCAGAGTTTAACGCTATAGGCAACAAGTCTACTTTAGGGAAAGTAATGAAAATAAAATATTCTTTCTTCAAAGATATCACAGATAATTTCTATAGTCTCAAGGTATCTGGAAAAATGTTTTAATGTAACACTTGACAATTTTTCTTGTGGTACTGGGGATTGAACCCAGATTCTCACACCTGCTAGGCAAGCACTGTACTGCTGAGCTACATCCCCAGGTCCTACACTTGACTTCTATAATTAGGACCAAGCAGGGATTGTGTTTTTTGTCTTATGGAATCAACTGATAGGTAAAGTAGAGCACTGAGCATTTGACTGAGTAATGAAAGGAAATAACTATAGAATCATCCAGGTGACAGATACCCTAGTTTCTTATGCCTTTCTACAAGTGTCCATCCCTAGATCTTTTTACATAATTAAATCAGTTCTATTCCACTCTACTTCTGTAGATGTGGTTGAAATATTCAATTTTCCTTCCTTTCTTACTTTACCTAAAACACTTGACACAGAAATGTGTTTGTGTATTAGTTATTCAAAATGAGGGTGAGGGAAAATCTGCAGGAATTTCCCCACATTCATTCTCTAAAGACACCTTATTGTTTTCTTTCCATAACTTCAGATTTAAAGTTGACAGATATAATTAATCATACAATAAGGCAAGGTACTCAATTCCAGCAAACACAATGTATAGTTCTCTTTGTGATTTGAATGGATGCACCCTTAGTGTACCTTTCAAAGTGCACATTCTGTGTGTTGCTGTGATAATACAGTCATGCTCTTTTTTCCCTTCTCTTTTCATTGCTTCTGGCTAGTTTATGGTTGATGCATTCATAGATGCATGATTTATTGAATCTACTAAGCCTGCCTGCTGAATATTCACATTAGCCTTACTCTGTTTGTGTGTGTGTGTGTATGGTTTCCCATGAAAATGTCTATAAAATAAAGTCTATCCCTTTAGGCTATAGATTTTTGTTTTTCGTATACTGGTTTGAACCCAGGGGTGCTTAACCACTGAGCAACATCCCTAGTCCTTTTTATTTTTTACTTAGAGACAGGGTCTCACTGAGTTGCTTAGGGCCTGGCTAAGTTGCTGAGGCTGGCTCTGAACTTGCAAACCTCCTGCCTCAGCCTCCTGAGCTGCTGGGATTACAGGCATGCACCACTGTGCCCAGCCTTGGCTATGGATTTTTAAAACAGAAAGTACTGATATGACTTTAAAAAACTTGAATTTTATCTAACTACAAAATTCCCAACTGTTTTGCTCTTATCTATCTTCTGACAGTATCTATTCTTTTTTTCCCACTACCTCTTTTATGAATTTATTTTTTATATTTTATGTTACAATTTTTCTATCTAAAATTCTTTTAAATATATGATATGACATAGGGCTACAACTTTTTTAACTACATAGCTGATTCCAATATTGTTCCTAATAATTTGAAGTGCTTCCCTTTGATTAAATATTAAATATTTATATGCACTTGTGTCTGCCTCTGAACTTTATATTCTGTTACAGTATTCTGTTAGTATTTTAATGTTTCAAACATTGCAGCTTTTAAATATATATTCCCATCTCATTCTCAAAAAGTATTTTTATTACTCTTTCCTCCAAAAGTTTCTTTCATATTTTCTAAATTTTACTTTTGATTAGCATGTATTAATTATAAATATTAATGGGTTTCAGTGTGATATCTCAATACATGCATACTGCATTCACTGAGCAAATCTAACCTGCCTTAATCCACTCCACTTCCTACCCTTTAATAATCACTCTTCTACATTCTGGTCAATTTTTTTTGCTTTCACATTTGAGGGAATGAACAGGATTTTATGGATATTTATTTTAAAGGAGAGGGAACTGAGGGCCATAAGAATGGGGTTTCCCAGGGTCATCAAACTGCTTAGGGGCAGAGGTGGGTTTTCTTTTCTTTTAATTTCAAAAACTTATTTTCAACATGCATACAAAAACCCCCAAAGTTCTATGATTTGATGGGTAATGTTTGAGTAAGTTCAAGTCTACAAACTTATCTCCTCACTTATCATGCATTACTTTTGAAAACTTCCAAAATATTTCCTTCCAGCTTTTGGAAATGCACAATACCTTGTTGTTACCTACAGTCACCATATTGTATGATAGCACACCAGAAGTTCTTGCTTCTATTTAGTTGTAAGTGTATCCATTGATCAATCTTCCCCCCATTCTAATCACTCTCCCCAAACTTTGGTAACCACCATTTTACTCCCAATGTCTATGAGGTCAACTTTTTTATATTGGACATATGAGTGAGATCATGCAATGCTTGTCTTTCTGTACCTAGTTTATTTCACTTAATATAACTACCACAAGTTCCGTACATGTTGCCACAAATAACAGGATTCATTCTTTTTATGGATGAATAGTTCTTCATGGTATATATGTATCTTATTTTCTTTATGCATTTATCAGTTAATAGAAACCTAGGTTGACTCAACATCTTGGTTATTGTGAATAGTGCTTAAGTAAACATGGGAGTGCAAATGTCTTGTCACATACTGACTTAATTTCCTTTTGATATATACTCTGTAGTGAGATTGTTCAATCATAGGGTAGTTCTATTTTAAGTTTTTTAAGGAATATCCATACTGTTTTCTGTAATGGCTTCATTAGTTTACATTCCTACCAATGGTGTACAATGATTCCCTTTTCTTCACATCCTCATCAGTACTTGTTACTTTAGTCTTTCTGAAAATAGCCATTCTTTTGGGGGTGAGGTGATAATCTCATTTTGGTTACTAATTTCACTCTATCATATAGTATGAGAAATGGTAACTAACAAGGGCTCCAAAATAATTTACAGTAAAAGGATAAATATTTAGGATAAAGTGGGCTGGAAGTCAACCATATTCAAAGTGTCAGAGGTGTCACCTAAAATAGTTTAGTAGGATGGAGTCATGGAATAAATCAAAGATTTGTGAAAAAGAAAAAAAAATAGACCAATCTCCATACTTCTGAGATTTATAGTTTAATATTTCCTGAAATAAGAATGAATTTTGTAATCAAAGTAATATGTGATTCTTTAACCTGGTTGGTGATTTTTGTCTGCATTAAGTTTTTCCTTCCCTGACCCTTCCTTCTCAGAATAAAAAAAATGATCCATCTCCAAGGAAAGCATATTGAAGAAACATGCATGTTTGTGTTAAATTGAAGGCATTCTGAAACATCAAGTATTTATTTTTCTGAAAGGAATCTTATTGAACACCTCTCCATTCTATTATTTCTAGCTAGTGGAAATACATTTAAATCTCAAAGATGAGCTAGATTCTAAATCTACACCTCATTTTTCTCAGCTGAGTCTCCTTTCCAAATTATATATGCATTTTCTGTATCTATATTCCGGTTCATTTTTTACACTTTTACAGTCTGGGATGAGAACCGTACATTTGGTGGTTCTTGACCTATTTTTGAGTTTTGTCATTTTTTAAACCTTTGCCTTTGCCCAGGAGGAATAACCACTTTAGATTGAATCACATTACAATTATTATTTATTTATTTATTTATTTTTACGGTTCTGGGGATTGAACCCAGGGCCTTGTGCTTACAAAGTAAGCACTTTACCAACTGAGCTATATCCCCAGCCCTACAATTATTTTATGTAAACTGAATCCAAATTGGGTCATAGTGCTATTTTTTTCTCTAATCAACTTAAAAGTGGGCATTTTTTCAAATAATTTTGCTTTTATGGATCTTATTTCCAGATACATTTGCTTTTATTCTAAGGGTTTTATCAACTACAATTCTAAAATATAGCTAATGTTATAGTGTCCTGCTCAATAACTATTTTCAGCTTATTCTTGAGTAAAATCTTTGAAAACATTTCCTCTTACTTTTCTAGAGTCAGTGGCCTCAAATTATCAAGCAGAAATAACTTCCAACCATTCAACTGTCTTAATTTTAAGTGATTTTACTTTCCTCCATTTAAATCACTAGAGTTCAACAAGACTAGAGACAACATCCAATTCAATATCCTATGTCAAGACCAAAAAAACTGATACCCAGAGATAGAGAGTAACTTTTCCAAGGTCACACAAATTGATAGTAGCTGAGTCTGAATTAGAACTCAAGACTTAAAATGTTTTGCAACAGGGCTCTTTTCACCCTATATTAGTGTTTATAGAATTAATGTCTGGCTGGGCATGTTGGTGTGAGTCTGTAATCCCAGTGACTCAGGAAGATGAGGCAGAAGGTTTGAGAGTTTAAAGCCAACTTCAGCAACTAGAAAGGTGCTAAGTAACTCAGTAAGACCCTGTCTCTAAATAAAATACAAAAAAGAGCTGGAATGTGCCTCAGTGATTAAACACCCCTGGATTCAGTCGCCAGTACCACACACACACAAATTAATGTCTGATTCATATGTGTTATTTTAACTCCCCAAGTATTTGTAATATTCTGATTATGTTAACCTTTAAATTGAGTTTTTTTAAAAATAAAGATAATAAAATCTACCTTTATCCTTATCATTTCATAACATGATCCCTGCTGATTAAAAAAATGTATTCATTTCCATTTATGGCAGGAAGTATACCAACAAAACATCTTAATTTGCATTAATAGCACCACTTAGAAAAGAGGCTGGATCAAATATTGTAACTGATCATCATAATAATTCCAAGAAAAGGCAATAGTTGTAGTTATAGCTATGTTGTGTATGTGTGAATGCTTTGAAATTGTAATTATATGAGTTTCTCTGGACAACACATTAGAATCAAGGTGATAAAGTCAACAATGCAGATCAAAAAATTAAAAATTGAAAACACAAACACACAAGTATACAAACACACATATACACACAGAGTAATCATTTTACTAAAATATTGTTACACATGATTTTTCAAGTCTTCAAATTTTTATTTTCTAAAGTAGGAAACTCTCAGGATTTCCAAGTAGTCACATAAACTTCTCAAATGTTTATGAATCAGGATGAAAATCACATGATATTTTAATGACATGTGGAGGCATTCTACCACAAAGTAGCATAAGAAACCTATGGTTATGGAACATAGAAACCTTTGTTGTTTTTTTTTCAAAATATGTAACCAAATATGAAGGTGAGAATGGTTATGAATTCCTGTGCATTAAAAATTCCAGTTTCTAGAACACGTTAATATGTCTGCAAGAATGATATATTCTTTTTTTTTAATAGTTGAAATAAGTTCATTTATTATATTTCCAAGGTCTTTCCCCCCCCATAATTGAGACAAACAAACCATTTTACAACACTTTATAACGACATAACTTAGGGATTTTTGTTTTGGTCTTTTTTTTTTTTTTGTACTGGGGATTGAACCCAGGTGTGCTTTATCACTGGGCTTCATCTGCAGTCCTTTTTATTTTTTATTTTAAGATAGGATCTAAGTTGCTGAGACCAGACTTGAATTTTAGCTCCTTCAGCCTCAGCCTCCCAAGTTGCTGGATTTACAGTTGTATGCCACCATGCCCAGTGTAACGTAATTTTTAGTATTTCTAAAAGGGAAAGATTTCTTTGGGAATTTAGGAAAGTAAATATTTTATTAAGAATTACTGCAGGAAGTTACTTTTTCAAACTTAATACAGTAACAGACTTGTCTACCAGGTAATTACCCAGCATTCTTCCTTGTAAGGAAATCTATCAACAAAGAATACATTTAGTAACTGAGGCAGGAAATGTTTATGCTTGAATAGGAAACAGGCAATCTAAAATACAAATTACATGTCACTTTAACAATGCAATTTACATAATTAGGCATAAATTATTAATTAACTTTATGTTACCTAAGGTCCTAACAAAGACTCAGGTGATATGAATGAATCTCATGCTCAAACTGCATTCATCTGGCTCTGGAGTTGTAAATATCACAATGAAATTGGGCCTGTTTGACTACAGGAAAAAATCATTTCAATATTGCACATTTCCTTTCTTTAAAAACAAGGATTAAGTCAGTGCCATCTTGGTTCTGAATCTCTCCATTTTTGTTGGGAGAAGACTAACCATTTCTTTACTAAGTTTTACTATTTTATTATTTTACTAAGTTTTACTAAGTTTTACTAATTTCTTTACTAAGTTTTACTATTTCCTGGGCAGCCTCAGGGTGCTTTTCACAGTAATTGACAATAAATTTGTAATGTTCCAATGATGTTGCCAAATTTTCTAGCTCCTTCTTGGGATCCGTAGTGATGATTTTGCCATAGAGACGAGCAACTCGAAACTTAGCTAACATGGCAGGGCGAAGAACATCTTCCCCTATATGCTCAGGAAATACTTTATTTGGGTCTCTCAGGGAGTCGAAGAAGAGTTGGTAGTAACTTCAATGCTGAATTATTAAGATTATTTTTTTTTACAATGTGTGAATCAGGATCCCTTAGCCTGTCAGCAATGGCAACCTTCAGATCCATCATATCATAGTATGCATGTGCAATTTCAAACTGAATCTGTCTGTTTACCAACAGATAATACTGTGGATTCAGATCTACAATTAAGGGCTCTAGCATGGCTATTCTGTGTTTATGCATCTTGCTCCGCCTTTCCATGTCAGTTTCAAAGAACGCAAGCACTTTAAACAGAGAACTGTGGTCTTGGACAACTTCAATATGGTCAGTGACATACCCATCAATCTGAAAGAACTCTTTCGCCTCAAAGACATAGTGCTGACCCAACAAGAAAAGTTCCCTGGCTTCTTCAAAATCTAAAGGTCTCAAATATCTCACTTTCTCTTCTACTGCAGAGATGGCATCACACAGTTCCCCAGTTCCAAACTGCACAGCTTTTTTCCTAGTGCTTTCTTCCTCATCTAGTTCCTTTATCCTTAAAGCTCTAAGTTCAGACTGTTTGTCAAGATCAAGTTCTCCTATGTTGTCCTGCATGGAAAGCTGGGCATTCTGCATGAGAGTCAAACAGTATTTGATCCAGCACCTTGCTATTTCCCCTTTTCTTTGATGGTAAAGCTCTGGCACATCTCCTTCAGTTTCAGGAGTGTCCTCTGTGGTTTGGATCTTTCCAGTTTGACCAAAAATAACATTAGCAGCTGATAAACAGTGCCTGGCCTCCATAAAGCATAGCTTATTAATGTAAAATTGTGACAGAGTAGCAGCATTAATAGCAGCATTAATAGCCCACTCCATAGGATGGTAGTCAGTGCTGTGGCAATAATGAGCAGCCTTCTCAAACATTTCCATATGCTGGTAGACTTGAGCCAGGTAATATAGGTTATGAGTATAAACCTTCTCAAATCTTTTTGATCTCTCTTGTTCAGTAAGTTTCTCTTCTTCAGGAAGAAAATGCTCAGTAGGATCAAGAGGAGGACTCCCAATCTCGTTCATATATTGATTATATAGTGCTTCTGATGATTCTAGGTAAGCCCGCGCAGTTTCAATTTCTTCTCTTTCAGACCACAAAATACCCAAGTTATTCTGCGCCTGGATGTACAGCGAGATGCAGTCGTGCGAGAGCCGGTACCTGCGCAGCTGTCTCAGGCACTTCACCAGGTGCTCCTCCCCCGCCGACAGATCCTCCGTGTCGATGTGGTTCACCCCGAGGTGGAACTCCATCACCACCAGCCTCACCGCCCGCTGGGCGACCGGCCCCTCGGCCTCCACCACTTCGGTGGGCAGCCGCAGGGCGTGGTCACCCCCGCCCAAGCCGTCGTGTGCCTGAGGCCGCTCATCCTCGACCTCCTCCAACAGTGCTCGGGCGCTATATTTCAAGAATGATATATTCTTAAGAAAAACAGAGTATTGGCTCATCGTTCCTATGATGTCTATATGCTGCCCTTAAAATCCATATGCAGTTCTTGGGGTGAATGCAAAGGATGAGATCATTAAAATCATGTTCAGAAAAAAGTTATGGTATATATAAAATTAGTATATCAATTAACAAAGCAGATTTATTTTTGTTTAGATACACACATATTTTCTGAGACACTAATTTGCTATTCTGCCAATAAATTCCTGTTTTCAACTAGCTTTTAAATCACTAAGAGATAGTTCTATCTAATGGCAATAAGAGTTTCATAGAGCAATAATTACTAAAAACCAATGTCTCTGACTTTTTTGTTCAATTGAAGAATAACTGTATATATTAAAAACAAAAATTGAGAACATTTTCTACAAAAGTTAATGATTACAGTACCTGTTCCTCAATTATGTGAACAGGTCATCAGAGAGAATATTTCAAGTGGAAGGGAAGTTAAATTATTGAGATAATTGCTTCCATTTCTCCACTTATTTTTAATGTGTATGCACAATATTTGTGTTCTCTATTGAAAACTTTTTTTTTAAACTACTTGTTGATCTTGTTGATATTACTAATAGAATCTGGTTTCTCTTCATGGTCATTACTCAAAACTGAGAGTATATATTTTAAAGTAAAAGGAAGGCAAACTTGTGAACTGAAAACAAAAATGTTAGTGAAGGAGGACTTAGTATCTAAAACTGCATTTGTGCTTTCAATCAATGTACTGGAAACATATGGGGAACTAGTTAAAGATAAAAACTCTCCTACATTAGCATACACCCTCTTATTTTGGGAAATAGGAACAAGTATTTGCACCAGCTACCTAAGTGAGTCTGATAAATTTAGACTGGTCAGAATTGTTTATATTTGGGAGCTATTATAGCACATCATAGAAAAAAGCAATTGAATTATACAGGAGATTTCTTAAGTATGTATTAGTTTGCAATCATGCATTGTACTTGAATTGTCATCTGATATAATTTGAATACCATGTAAAGTGATAGATAAGTATTTCCAACAAAATTCCTGATAGGAGCAATCCTTGTCTGTTATTTTCATGTAGCACAACTGAAAATATGGGCATTTCAAGATCTATACAAGTGGCTGTTGGGTAGGCCTATTGGACTGAAATTTTTCTGAGGAGCACATTTGAGAAACAGTTGGCTGTATATAGACAGATTGAGTCTTGGTAAGATTAAATGAATGTACTTTCCCACTTGTTTTAAAAACTTTTCCTTATGAAAATGTATGCTAATATTTATAGAATTTCTGTACCATTTTGATACAATTACTAAGATGACTAACTTAACAAAATTACCATAGTTGGTATGCATAGAATCATCAATTACTCAAATTTTTAGGCAATTATTACTGACAAAAACTATAAATTCTACTCAACCATTCATGAAATTGTAACAGGGAAAACATCATATTTTAATGAAGAAAAGAGTTGTTTCAAATCTTGATATATTTCAGTGGACTCATTTGCTTGAACTAATGGTATTTTTTCACAATTGGCCAAAACTGAGAGTATATATTTTAAAGTAAAAGGAAGGCAAACTTGCAAACTGAAAACAAAAATGTTTGTGATGGAGGACTTAGTATCTAAAACTGCATTTGTGCTTTCAATCAATGTACTGGAAACAAGTTTGTCTGTCCAAGACAGACAAACATTCTGCAATGAATAGTATGATAGTAAATGGAAAAAACTCTCTCTGAAAAAAATTATTTGTATCCTTTACCAATTTACGTGACATTTTCAGCCATTATGGCTGATTTCAAACCATCAAAGTACTATCACTGTATTTAGTGTTGGGAAGAAATGCACAGAATTAGTTCTCAGCAGTTGGTGTGATCTGGCAATAGCACACTAGTGACTGAAGTTTCAAGCTACAGCTACCAAATGGTAAATAAGGCACAATCCCTCTCACTGCCTCATACTATCAAATCCAGGATTGGTTTAGGAACTGGACAACAGAAGAGAAAAAGAGAATTGGATGAAAGCTTTGGTAGGAGCTGACATCTAAGCTGAGCTTCATAGAATAAAGTGTGGACCACACTGATAAACCTCCCATGGGGTGTTCAACTGGAAACAGAAGAGTAGTTGAGCCTGGAGGGATGGTCAATCATAGTCTGGAAAGAATTTGGATGGTGTGATCAGGTGCTTGGATATTTCACAAGTTATTAATGGAGAGCCATGGGAAGATTAGAAATTACCAGATTCAGGGCAGATAGCGCATTGTATGAGGTGGCAGGTACTAGGAAAACTGTAAACCTGTAAACAAATAATTGACTTTGATATAAAGCAAAAACAGTTTTAACAAAGGTGGGAGCTTGACTGAGAATTGTTTTCTAGCTTCTTGTCACATATACACAACTAGACCATAAGGTTCTTGAATTGAATATGAAAGCTTAGGATGTTACCAATCACACAAATGTCTCTGAATAATCATGTGGTGGTACTGAGAAGCAAAATACATAAGTGTTTTATTGAATGTTTCCATTCCACCTGGAGGTTGACTTTATGTCAATATATCCTCACCTAAAGCCTGAAATAAATAAATAATAAAAGAAAATAACAAATTTTTACATATTTAAATTCTAAGCATATGCAAAATCAGGGTAAATGGAAACATTTAAAAAACTTATCACATCACTTATCAGTATATAGAAAACCCATATATCTCTAAATTTATTTAGCATGTACAAATTATTCACACATTTATGTAGCTGTCTTTGCAAAAGTATGATTAAAAGTTCTGGGTACTCAGAAATGCTCTAATTATGGAAGAATAAGAGACCCAGAATAGCCAAAGCAAGACTTAGCAGGATGAGTGATGCAGGAGGTATCACATTATCAGAAGTTCAACTATACAGAGCAATAGTAACAAAAATGGCATGGTATTGGCACCAAAATAGACAGGTAGACCACTGGTACCGAATAGAAGACACAGAGACGAACTCACATAAATACCGTTACCTCATACTAGACAGAGGAGTCAAAAACATACAAGGTAGAAAAGATAGCCTGTTCAACAAATGGTGCTAGGAATACTGGAAATTCATATGCAGCAAAATTAAATTAAACCTCTATCTCTCACCCTGCACAAAACTCAACTCAAAATGGATCAAGGACCTAGGAATTAGACCAGAGACCCTGCACCAAATAGAAGAAAACGTAGGTCCAAATCTTCATCACGTTGGCTTAGGATCAGACTTCCTTAACAAGACTTCCAAAGCACAAGAAATGAAAGCAAAAATCAATGAATGGAATGGATTCAAACTAAAAAGCTTTTTCTCAGCAAAGGAAACAATCAATAAAGTGAAAACAGAACATACAGAGTGGGAGAAAATCTTTCCTCATGCATTTCAGATAGAGCACTAATCGCCAAAATTTATGAAGAACTTACAAAACTTTACAACAAAAATACAAAGAAGTTAATCAATAAATGGGCTAAGGAAATGGGCAGGCACTTTACAGAAGAAGATATACAAACAATAAACAAATACATGAAAAAATGTTCAACATCTCTAGTAATAAGAGAAATGCAAATCAAAACCACTCTAAGATTTCATCTCACTCCAATTAGAATGACTATTATGAAGAATACAAGCAACAATAGGTGTTGGCGAGGATGTGGGGAAAAAGGTACACTCATACAGTGCTGGTGGGGCTGCAAATTAGTGCAGCCACTCTGGAAAGCAGTGTGGAGATTCCTCAGAAAACTTGGAATGAACCCACCATTTGACCCAGCTATCCCACTCCTTGGTTTATACCCAAAGGACTTAAAATTAGCATACTACAGTAATGCAACCACATCAATGTTTATAGCAGCTCAATTCACAATAGCTAGATTGTAGAACCAACCTAGATGCCCTTCACTAGATGAATGGATAAAGAAACTGTGGTATATATACACAGTGGAATATTATTCAGCCATAAAGAAGAATAAAATTATGGCATTTGCAGGTAAATGGATGGAGTTGGATAATATTGTGCTAAGTGAAATAAGTCAGTCCCAAAAAACCAAAGGCCAAATGTTTTCTCTGTTAAGTGGATGCTGATACATAATGACGGGGACAGGGGGTAAGGGAGGAATGGAAGAACTTTGAATTGTGCAGAGGGAAATGAGGGGAGGGGAGGGCGGAGGAAAGACAGTGGAATGAGACAAATATATTACCTTATGTACATGTATGATTACATGAATGATATGACTCTACAATGTGTACAACCATAGAAATGAAAAGTTGTACCCCGTTTGTGTACAATGAATCAAAATGCACCCTGTAAAAATAAAAATAAAAGTAAATAGAAAATAAAGAAATTTTAAAAATGTTCTAAATACGAATGAATACTTGCACTACTTCATTAATACTGGGTGTTGAATTGCAGTTTATTAAAATGCATAGTAATGTGCTACAGAGGAACTAACTTTGGATTTGGTGATTTATAGACTTGTGGCATTTTGTTATACTCCTAAGTCAACTTCTAATCAACCCCTCTGTTATCAACACAGGTATTTCTCATTTCTAAAACTAAGTAAAATAGCATGCTTTATTTGGAAAGTGTTTGAAGAATTGGTTTTATTCATCATAAAACAAAATGTGCCCATATTAGTATTAAAAATGCTGAAAATAATTCATGTAATTTAGTAGTATTATCAGACAGACTGAAAAATTATGTAAAAGCATTGCTGTATGTAAAAAATGCACAGGTTGGAGAAATAAAATTGGTTATACTGTTAAAATTTTCCTAGTGTTTTAGTCTCTGCATTATCTTTCACAAATGATGTTTTAATATTTTTCTATCTGAAATATTTGGTTAAAAGAAAAGAAGGATGCCAGGTGTGGTAGCACATGTCTATAATCCCAGAGACCTGGGGGTCTGAGGCAGAATGATCACAAGTTGGAGGCCAGCCTTAACAATTTAGCAAGACCCTAAACAACTCAGCAAGACCCTTTCTCTAAATAATATATAAAAAGGGGTGGGGTTGTTGCTCAGTGGTTAAGCACCACTGTGCTCAGTACCAGGGAGAGAGAGAGAGAGAGAGAGAGAGAGAGAGAGAGAGAGAGATAAAGAAGGAAGCTAATGTGCATAGGGGAGTATGGTCTCTTTTCAATTGGGGACCTTTACCAAAAAAAAGTAAGTATATTCTGCACTATGCTGCAGTAACAATATCAAAAATCTCAATCATGGCTTATAATTTGCTCACTGTACATGCCTGGTACAAAGTCAGTGAGATGGGGTGTGTGTGGAAAGTTCATAGTCCAATGGATGTTCTGCATCTTCCAATAACACTATTTCAGCTGGGGACTTTCATAATACCAATATCAGGAAAGGAAAAAAAAAACAAAAACAAAGCAAAACAGATATTTTCACCTAATCTTAACTACCTTAGAGGAGAAGCAATATACATTGTTTCCACTCATGTTTCATTGAATAGATTTGATTACCTGGTTCCACCTTACTAAATGGTAACTTAGGAGTACAATTATCCATGTACCCAGCTTGGAGAGGGGAACTGCCTATGGATCATTGCTGTAACACCATAGAAATAAATGACCAATGTGTTAAGTATATTAATTCAAACAGAAAAAATTCAATGATTACACTAGAACGTGTCTTCAGATTCTGTGCTGTGTAGGTCCAAAAGCAATGTTTATACAAATTTATATCCAAGTGACTATGACGATCTATAGAAGAGTTGGAATTGTTTGAATGGAATTGATAACATCACTAAAACTTCAAAAATAAGAAAATATAATACATTGATTACAATCTACTAGTTTAATGTAATTCTCTGTTTTCCCCCTCCTGGTGGAAACTTTTTCTTGTGTGGAGAGACATGGCTAGGTAAAATAAATCCAAAAGTTGGATAGCAGACTGAATTGATACAGCCGATGAAGGGAAGCTGTCAACATTTCACTTATTTTTATCATAAATTCCGTCCAGCTTTCTGGATCACATAATCTATACTGTATTGGTATCTACAAAAATGTAACTCAAGAGCACCTAAGAAAATAACCAGTCTAGGTATTCTACTACGAAAGCACCATTCTCCAATCCTCTGCCTATGGCAAATATTTTGCTATTTATTTCTATGGGTTTATAAGTGAGCTGACAACCATGAAGTTAATTTGCTATATATATTATGTGTTTACACTATAAAGATAATACTATTAAGGTTATATGAATTATCTAATCCATTACTTACAGCAATTCTATAAGGTAGGCATTATTCGTCCTCTTTTACAGGCGAAGGACCTGAGGCTTAGAGATGTTAAGCAATATACTAATGGGTATGCAGTGGGTAAGTGTAAGAGTTGACTCCAAATCCAGTGTTCTTAACCACTGTTCTTAGCCATTATGATATAGTGCAATATAGTTCAGTGACAACATTGAACCAGATTGAACCAGTATACTTAGAATCTTTCTGAACATAGTGACTTGAAAACCCACTTCCAATTAGTGGTAATTGCCAAGGGAATTGAAAATTACTTTCTTTCCCTGACAATTCCCTTAATTTACATGAGAAAATTGAGGTCCAGAGAAAGAAGATTTGTCCAAGGTTATCCCTGGGGAAATAATGTTAGAAACAGGAACAGGAGAACTCAGCAGATTCAGAAATTTCTGGCTCTTTCATCAGATTATCCATTGACATCTTGGCACTAGTAATGGCAGTATTTCAGAAATTAGGAATGCTAGGTTCCCATCTGACAACGGATCTGTGTGTATATGAGGGGGTATGGCTCAGGGCATGGAGTACTCAAGCATTTCTAGAAGACCACATCTTCAGTGTTTTCCCATAGAGTTATTTGTATTGAGGGTCACTTAGAATTTCTGAGAGGTCAGGGACTACTTTGTTGGACTACACCCAATTCAGCTAAATTGTCTTGTGTTTCAGGTCAGTGAGAAGGTTGACTCAGGGAAGAGGACAAACCACAAAGTTGTAGAAAGAAAAATGCCAAAGATGAGA
This sequence comes from Sciurus vulgaris, assembly GCF_902686455.1. Classification (NCBI taxonomy): domain Eukaryota; kingdom Metazoa; phylum Chordata; class Mammalia; order Rodentia; family Sciuridae; genus Sciurus; species Sciurus vulgaris. The sequence goes on along the minus strand of NC_136471.1, from coordinate 10,776,209 downwards.
AGAAATGGAAAGGAGAAATAAAATGGAAAAAGGGGTAAAATTATTAAAAAAAACATACGTGACGTTTGTGAGTAGAGAGAGGCTTCAGAAAACTGTCCTTGAGCTCAAGTTTAGTTATTTTTGTTTTCAAATTGAACACACATCTCACTTCAGCAGGGAGGCTGTGGCTCCTTCAGTGCTTGTCAGTGCGAGATCTCCTTTTCCCTTCCTTAATTACCACATTTGCATGACCCGGATTTCACCTTTTCCCACTTAACCATCCTCTAGTTTGCTAGGTCACTGTGTTTGGGGCCCTGAAGTGTACCAAGGACCCTTGGAGGCACGCTAAGTGCCTGTTGTCTCTCACAACTGACAACACAGTAACACCCCTCTTCTGATGATTTCGCATGCACCCGCCTGAACAGCAATGAGAGCTAACTTTGGATGAGGGGTTTCACGTTTGGAGAAGCACTCAACTCTTTTCATGCAAACTCTAGGTTTCTAAAACATTATGAGTTACAAGAAATAAGGGTGCTGTGTATCTTCACAGTAACCTTCCTTATAATTCATTTTCTGTTCATGATTTGCATGCATTTCACCCTTCACATTGCTAAGAATGCCACAAGAAAAGAATCTCTTTCTCTGGCATCCCCATTGTGTAAGCAGAACAGAAATGTTGAATGAAAGATGCAAATTAGTGAGGGAAATTCTACATTATCCTTAAGAGCATTTGACAGAACATCATATTCTGTGTAATTTAAATAGCCAAATGGAGCAAGCAGAGTTTAATTAAAGGAAAACTATGAACTGCAAACCTCAGACAATGCTTCTAAAGGGTGCTTAATTATATCTTCACTTAACTCATTTTATTTCTAAAGCCCCAATACTATTATTCTGAGTATCTAACATCACAAAGTTAAGAGAGTTGTAGATGTCAGTCTTGGCAAAACACACTCCAGTGCGCTAGTTTAAAACTAGCCTTTGGGATCCATTGTTGATAAATTACTCCTATGTCAGGAATAGTGTGTGTGCGTGCGTGCATGTGTGTGTGTGTGTGTGTGCATGTGTGTGTGCGTGTGTGTGTGTATGTGTGTGTGTGTAGTATTCTTATGGAAAGCACTATCTGATATTTCAGTGTTGCCAAGAGAAGCCTTACTGACAAAAATAACTAATTCACCCCAATCCAGTGTCTGGCCTTCAGATTCAGCATCAGAGGTTATCTCTTTTCCACATTTTTTGGGGGGAAACCAATTTACCATTTTATTTGTATGTGTGTTAATATCTTCAGTCATACCTAAGGATCTGGGAATCAGATTCACGTTAAATTTGTTCACTTAAAATTTCTTCTGTGATTCAGTGTGTTTTGATTTTTTTTTTTTTTTTTTTTGGTCTCAGAGTCTCACACTCTTAAAGCAATCCTGTTTTCTTCACTCTGTGTTTCTCAGTATGGAGGATAACATTCCCCTCTGATACTTTATTGGAGAATCAATTCTTTAGCCACTACTGGTGGGAAAAGGAGGAGGCTCACACTAAGGCATGTGGGAATCCTGTAGTACATGAACTGTAATCACATATATTCTGGAGAAAGGAAGGAAAACATACAAAATGCTTTCTAATTAAATCTACCTAAGTCTGAACTTCTGGAGCAGTAGGAAATTACATTATATTACCTTATTTCTGAGGCTGACTTCTTTAGTACATTTACATTCTTTACAGGGTGCTTTCCTATATACTACTGCTGGAACTCAGTGACACTGCCTGTTCACCCTGATAGTGAAACTCGCCTCTTATATCACAGATTTACTAACTGGATCCATGGATTATCTCCTCATTTGTATGTTCCTGACTAGTTCCTTTCCTATTACCTCATAGGATTTAGGGTTATGGAGTAGGTTTCTGTTTCATCCCCACTTAATCACTCTAGAAGTATATCTATGGCAACTCAGCTCTGTAGTCCAATGTCTGCCCAATGTTAGACATCCTTGGTGCTGCCTGTCCAAACTAGATTGCTCTTTATAGCTCATGGTTAGGCCCTCTTTGTACATATACATTCTTCAGAGGGCACATTTCTATTTTCTAATCATAGGACTCTGTGACTCTATGTGACTGCTTCCTAGACTTGCTTTTGTTCCTGGAACAAAGGTTTCCCTAAATTCACTGTCCTGACTGTGCGGGTTTGATAATAACCTGTATGAAGGCAGGAGTCTTTTTCCTCCTTGTAAGCCACTATATCTCAAATACCTGGAACAGTTTCTGGCACACAGTGGAAGATATGAAAGTAATAAGAAAAAAAAATTTTTTTGGGTACTGGGGAATGAAAGTGGGGGATGGGGAGTTTTCTACTATGGAGCCACATCCCTAGCACTTTTTATTTTTTTAATTTTGATACAGAGTCTCACTGAGCTGCTGAGGCTGGCCTTGACCTTGTGATCAACTGTCTCAACTTCTGAGTTGCTAGAATTATGGGCATGTACCACCATGCTGGGCAAGAGAGTACAATTTTATTTACTTATTTTGTTGATCAACTTTTCATCATTGTGATGAAAATACCTGACAAGAACAACTCAGAGGAAGGAGAAGTGCTCCATTTATGTACAATGTGTTAAAATGCATTCTACTGTCATGTATAACCAATTAGAACACATTAAAAAATAAAACAGGGAACACAAATTGAATAATCATTGCTTATGAAATGTATATTATAATGAAAATGTTAAGAATAATTTCTTGAAACGGAAAATAAATTAATATTGTAGGAAATAGTAGCTTATAACTCAAATTTCAAATCCATGAAACCAAAGAAAGAAATTGTGTAAAGAAAAAAAAAATATGTCAAGGGTCTCAAGTCTTTGTTTTGGGGCTAAAATTAATTCTTTTTCTTTTCTTTTATAACTTTTAGGGTATAGAATAAGTATGTAGTATCTCTCAGAAATTACTAGAGGGGAACAAAACAATACAAAAATGTGATATTTAGAAAAAAGGTAAAAAGCATGAAAATTCAAGAAAAAGCTGTTTCAATAGAAAATAAAATAAAATGCTAGAAAAAATTGGTAATTATAATAAACATGAATTGATAGAATTTAAAACAGCCAAAATTAAATGTACGTAAATAAGGAAAAATTCAATTTAAATGATCTAGAGAGGATAAAATAACAGAATACTTAAATACATATTATGAAAATAATAATTTGAAAGCAGAACACATTTGAAATTATAAGCCAGTATTATCATTCTCAGAACACTAGAAGAGCAGAATCCATAAGGTAAAATCTTTGGAAATCAAGAATTTTATAAGAAACAAAATCATATTGGAAGATATTAACTAAGAAGGAGTGGAGAATGATCAATAATGATATAAAAAATTTAGATAAGTGTAAACAAGACTGATTTAATAGGTAGGAATACTGCACTGATATCAAAAACAAAAAAAATGTTCATTTTTCCATATGCCTATGGGACTTTTAAAAATTAATTATGTTTTTGAACTAAAAAATACTTCATAGATTCCAAAAAGTCTAAATTCATAGACCTTACTTTCAAACTACAATGCAATACTAGAAATTAAGAACGAACAAGAAAGAACTCTGAGTCTGTGTGTGTGTGTGTGTGTATGTATGTGCACCTGTGTTTGTGTGTGGTAGTCTTAGCAGGCTTAAGGGATTATTGGTCTAGTTTGAATCAAACAGATACTGGATGAGAAAATAAAAAATACAATAGAATAATGAAGGAAATTTCTTATTTTTCAAACAAAGTACAATTAAAAACCCTTGTAAACAACACAAAAACCTGTAAAATTAAATCACAGGCTGAATATAAATCAAACAAACATGGAAAAGATTATGAGTAGCTGGCAGATCATTTAAAATAAGAGAATCCATTTTACTTACATAGGAAAACCCTGTCTTTTTAATGCTTTCAATTTTAAAATGTTTTTATTAGTGCATTATAGTTATGCATTATATTAAGGTTCATTTTGGCATAATCATTTATGCATGGAACATAATACGCTCCATTTCAGTCCCCAGTTTTTATTCTGTTCCTCCTGTCCTCCCTCCCCATTTTTGACTTTTTAATTTTTCTGAATTTCAATCTGGCAAGAAAGTGACCAGAACACTAAAATTTATATATATTCACTCCAGACTGACCAATTGATTTTCTTATATTTATCTTTGTCTTTATTCTGTTTAATTTGAATGAACTTAGTCTTCATGACTAATTCCTTATTGAGGAAGCTGATATCACTAAATTAAAACTTTTGTTCTCAATAGAGATGTTTAGTGCTGTAAATTTTCCCAAACATATTGGTATGTTGTATTTATTTTTTTCCATTCAGTTCAGAAAGTTCTCTATTGTCTCTTTTGATTCCTTCATTGATAAATTAATTATATAGAAGTGTGCTTTTAATTTTCAAATATGGAGAGATTTCTGGATATTTATTCTGTCATTGATTTATAATTGAATTATAGCAAAGGTATATACTTTTTATGTTTTCAATATTTTAGAATTTACTGATATTTGTTTTATGACACAAAACATAGTATATCTTGGTAAAACTTTTCAGTGTTCTTGAAAAGAATATGTAATCTTCTGTTGCATAGTGTTATGGTTTGGATGTGAGATGTCTCCCACAAGCTCCTGTTAATGCAGTAATATTCAGAGATAAAAAGCATTGGATTATGCAAGCTGTATCCTTATCAGTCCATCCTACTTTGAATGTACTATGTGTTAATTATAGGCAAGTGAGTCATGGCTGGAGGAGGTGGGCAATTGACGATGTGCCTTTAGGGTTTATACTTTGTTGTGGTGAGGAGAACCCTCTCTCTGTGCTTCTTGGTTCCATGTCATGTGGTGTTATCCTCTGCCACACTCTTCCGCCAATATGTTCTGCCTTACCTTGGACCCTGAAGAATGTGCTGTTCCATCTCTGGATTGAGACCTCTGAAACTGTGAAACCCCATATAATCTTTTCTTCTTCTAATTGTTCTTGTTAGGTCTTTTGGCCACAACAGTTAAAAAAAGACTGACTAAAACATAAATTTGGAGATTTTTGGGAGTTTGTGAGAGGAATTTTGTAAAGTTTAGAGATGAAAGCTAAAGAAACTGTTGTAAGAGTTTAATACACAATTCTGCTGGGATCACAAGAAGACCAAAATGCCAATAGGTCTGTGGACAGTAATGACATTGTTTATGAGACTTTAGAAGAAAAAGAGGACTCTATTAGAAAATGGACTAGAGGTCATTCATGTTATGTTCTGGCTAAGAAGTTGTCTGCATTTTGCCCATGTCCCGAAACTTTCTGTGAGACTGAACTTAAAGGTGATGGACTAATTAATCAGGTGGAAGAAATGTCAATTCCGCACAGCTTTTAGGTAGTGGCATGCATATTGCTGGCAGTTTTTAGTCAAGTTTATTGTGATAATAAGCAGCAGAATGAAAAGCAGAAAGATTTGAAAAACTTGCAATATGGCCATAAAATTGTGAGCAAACTAGGGTTAAGGAAGCTGTGTAATTACAGAGAATATAGCCACTAAAGAGATGCTGTGAAGTACCTTACTCAGAACCAAAGGAAAAATGGCTTGACTGCATCTCAGGAATTGGCAAGACCACACCCATCCCAGGCTCAAGGGTGTAAAAGAAAACATTCCTTTGACAAGAGACCATGGGGCACTCAACTTGCATGGGGAGGCAAGAACTTGCTTCACCAAGCACTCAGAGGCTGCAGAGGCCAGAGTCCCTGGAGGCTTGATTGCTGCTCATGATGGTGGCAGACCTTGGTATCAATTGCATGCTGCTGGTTATGTGGTATGGTACAGTTAGGAGGTCATGGAGGCTTCCACTGAGATTTCAAAGGAAGGCCTGGAAGGCCAGGCAAAATTCAGTAGTGTCAAATTCCCAGAAGGCTGCTTATGAGAGGGTGATGAGTGGAGATGTGAGAAAGGAGACAAAGCTGCAATGGAGACCCTCAAGATTAAGAGATGACATTACTGTGGAACAACTGCCAAGGAAAACTGCAGGAATTGAGCAGAAATAAGCCAACAGAGAGACCATGTGGGCTGCAAGCAACAAAGCCATAGGGGTGGAGCTACAGAAACCCTTTGGAGAGAACATTAAGATGTCACGTGCTCCAAATGCCAGACATGAACTACTGAACTTGTTTGCCCATCTAAATTTTAGCCTTGCTTTGGTATGATCCCTTCTTTCTGTGCCATATTTCTCTGCCTAGAAATGTTTACACTGTGCCTATATGTTGGATATATGTAACTTGCTTTTCATTTTTACAGGGATTCATGATGAGTGTTTGCCCTCCCTCCCAGAGAAGACATGGGAGTTGGACTTTGGGGCAATCCTGAAACTATTGAGACTATGGGGATTCTTGAAATTAAATTCAAGAATGCATTTTGCAATGAAATGCATTTTGCATTGTGAGATGGGAATGAACTTTTGAGTTCCAGGAGTGGAATGTTATGGTTTTGACATGTGGTGTCCCCCAAAAGCTTATGTGTGAGTCAATGCTAGAAAGTTTCTGGTAATCACTATTATACATTCAGATTCATTTTTAACTTCTACCTATGAAAGAGTACAAATAATACATGTCTTTCTGTGTCTGAATTATTTCACTTAACAAAATATCATCCAATTTAATCCATTTTGCTACAGAAGGGCTTTTTTATAGATGAATAAAATATATCACATTTTCTTCATTCATTCATCTGTTAATGAGCACCTGTATTGACTCCATATCTTAGCTCTTATCAATAGTGTTACATTAAACATGGACATGCAGTTGTCTTTTTGATATGCTGATATCATTTCCTTTGTATAAATATCTAGAATTGGAATAGCTGGATCATATAATAGACCTATTACCAGCCTTAGTTTGTAAGACTTTTGCTCCACATCCCTTTCAACATTTAAAATTTTTTGTTTTTTCAATAATAGCCATTCTGACTAGTGTGAGATGGTATCACATTTGTAGTTTTGATTTGCCTTCCCCTGATGGTAATGATCTTGAACTTTTTTTTTCATATATTTGTAGGTTACTTGTATTTGGGCTACAGAGAAATACCTATTTAGATGATTTCATTGTTTTCTAATTGGGGTATTTGATTTTTGTCAAATTTGGGTTGCTTATATGTTGTGAATATTACTTCTTTGTCAGTTGAATAGTCTTCGAATATTTTCTTCCATTCTCTGCATTCTCTCTTTGCTATGCACAAGTTTCTTAATTAATTCAACCCTGCTTGTCTACTTTTGCTATTTTTCCCTCTACTTTTGGGCTCATATGCAAATAATTATTACATATACAAATGATTTGTAATGTGTTGCCTATGTTTTCTTGTAGTAGTTCCAAAGTTTCAGATATTATGCTTAGGTCTTTGATCCCTTTTGAGTTTATTTTTCACCTACTTTTATTTTTGTTGGCATATTATAATTATACTTAGTAGTGGGATTCATTGTTATATATTCATATTCATAATTTAGTCAATTTTTTTGTACATAATTAGAGGGAGAGGTTGTTATGGTTTAGATGTGAGGTGTTCCCCAAAAGCTCATGTGTGAAGCAGTGTAAGAATGTTTAAAGGTGAAATCAGTGAATTAATCCCCTGATAGGGATTAACTGAGTGATAACTGAAGGTGGGTAGGGTATGACTGGAGGAGGTGGGTATCTGGGGCAGTGCCTTCGGGGTATATATTTTGTATCTGGTAAGTGGAATCTCTCTCTCTTCTTCATGGAGCCCATGTCCAAAGCTGTGTTCCTTCACCACACCATACTTTTCCACCATGATGTTCGGCCTAGCCTCAAGGAATGGAGCTGGCAGTCTATGGACTAAGACCTCTGAAACCATGAGCATCCGCATAATCTTTTCCTCCTCCAATTTTTCTCATCAGGTATTTTAGTCACAGCAATGAAAAAGCTGACTTAAACAGAGACCAAGTTTTAATTTTTAGCACATACATTTCTGGTTTTCCCAACATTATTTATTGAAGAGGAAGTTCTATTTATAATGATGCTCTTAGGGTCTTTGTTGAGAATTGGTTACCTGTAGGTATGTGGGTTTATTTTTTTTAATCTTCTTTATTTTTTATTTTCAGCTTGAGAAGTTTTTATTAGCTTATCTTTGAGTTTGGTCTGTGTTTTCATCTGTTGATCTCTTCTTTAGCCATGTCTACTTTACTGATGAGCCCTTCAAAGGCATTGTTCATTTTTGTTCCAGTGGTTTTTATATCAAACATCTTCAAATTCTTTCCTGAGTCTAATCTCTCTGTTTAGATCTGTCCTTGCATGTTGTCTAATTTTGTTCTTTGGTGTCATTAGTATATTAAACATAATTATTTTAAATTAAGTTTGATAATTCCATCATCTATATATTTTTTATTTTTGTTCAGATGCATATTTTGTCTATTTGGACTATTTTTTCTGGCCATTTAGCATGAAAGTCAGACTTACTACATAAGGTATAAAGAACATTGGTAAATATGCCTTTACTACAATGATGTTTTATGATAATCTGGGAAGGAATTAGTCTGTATTTATTGTTTGCTGGAGTTATAAGTTTCATAGGGTTAGATTCCCACTAGTGTACTTGGTTTTGTTTGTATTGTTGTCTTTGGGTTTTCCTTAAAATTCTTTAACTAGAGTTTGTGTTGTGTATCTTTTTTGGTTATAATGTACTATTAATGTACCTGGGCCCTTTTGATGTTTTGATTAGGTACTGCTGAGGACAGGTGTTCTTTATTGCCATGATTAAATCTCACTTATTTTAATGTCCATGAGTCTCTGCTATGTGACTTCAGAAAAACTTTGTTTTTTTTCTCCATTGTTGAGATAAAAACCCTGGGGAAATAAGTTAATCTATTTTCCCTTTCCTTCGGTTACATAAAGCACTGGTTAAGAAGTTTCATTTAAGGGAAGACTCTAAGTGCATACTAAAATGTTCACTTTTCATCTCCCTTTTTGGAATCTTGAGGAGATTTTTCCTCAATTTCCACGCGATGATGAGCCTTCTGTAGACACAACACATGAATGTTTGGGTCCCCTATAAGTCTGATCCATGAGGAATTTTTAACCCTTCAAATAGTCCATTTCTCTGCCTCCAGAAATTATTTAATTACTGTGTAAATGGTCCTAAACTTTTACTGCCTCCAGAAGTTTCTTCTCCTAGTAAGGTATAGTTTTCTGTTCCTGCGTGTTCCTCCAGGTTTTGTGATGTCACATATCTGACAGATCTAAGAGCTGCATTCATTTTCAGATCATTCAACTTTTCTCCTTTTGGGGAAAATAAATTGTAACTTCCAGGATCTTTACATGGTGGAGTGAAAACTAGAAGTTGGAATGGCCACTTTATCATTATAAAATGATTCTTTTATCTGTGGCAATATTCCTTTTGCTGAAACATTGTCTGAAATGGATACCATTATTCCATCTTTTGAAATCAATGCTTATATATTTTATATCATTTTAGCTTAATTGTTTTTAACATGTGCAGTTCAATCTTGATTTTTTTAAAAATCAAATTAACAATCTATGCCTTGAATTCATGTCCTTAAACCACTTACAATGGGATTATTATTGATATGTTTGGGCTAAAACCTATTACCTTGTTTTCTATTTTTCCTTGTATTTCCTTTTTCCTCATTTCTTCCGATCCTGCCTATTTTTGGATTAAGTCTTACCATAATTTCTATTTACTTCTTTTGTTAGCTCACTAGCTAAACTGCATATTTATTGTATTTTATTATATGTAGTGGTTACCCTTTAGATTAGCAAATAAATCTAACTACAGAAATAATTAAAGATATATCTTCAATTCACAAAAATGCATCAATGGCTACATATAGAGTGCTAAATTGTAAAAGTAACAATAAACTCAGCTGAGAATTCTCTAATTCTCAACTTTTTTTTTTTGAAAGGCTTTTAATTGCTGCTTCAATTTCATTACTTGATATTGGCATGTTTTGGTTTTCTTTATCTTCCTGGTTCAATTTGAGTAGGTCAGATATGTCTAGAAATTTTCGATATTTTCTAAAGTTTCCTGTTCATTGGAGTATAAATTTTTAAAAAAAAGGTTTTTAGTGATCCTCTTGATTCAAAAGTGTCTGTGGTGGTTTTCTCCCTTTTCATCTCTAATTTGAATCTTCCCTGATTTTATTTTTGTTAGTTTGGCAAAGGTTTTATAAAGCTTGTTTATCTTTCTGAAGAACTAACTATTCATTGCATTGATCCTTCATATTTTCTTATTCTCAAATTCATTAATTTCGGCTCTAATCTTAATTCGTTCTTGTATTCTACTGATATCAGACTTATTTTTTTGTTATTTTTCTAGGGCTTTGAGATTTAATATCATGACAAGTGAAATAAACCAGACTCAGAAACTTAAGGGTCAAATGTTTTCTCTCATATGCAGAAGGTCGACCACAATAAGCAAAGGAGTGAGGAAAATCTCATGAAAATAGAAGGGAGATCACTTGAGTTGAGGAAGGGATTGAGGAGGAATGGGAAAAGGAAGAAGTGTAGAATAAAACTGACCAAATTATGCTACATACATATATAAATATACCACAGTGAATACCAACTTTATGTATGTCCATGAAGTGCCAATTTAAAATAAATAGATACAAGGAAGACCAGTAGAATAGAGGAAGGGGAACAGAGGGAGGGGTAGGGTAGGGAAAGAGGAAGAACTGGGTTAGTGAAGTGGAACAAAATATATTTTCAGTATATGCCAAATTATATTATGTCAAAATAAACCCCAGTATTATGTATAACTATAAGGCACTGATATAAACATAAAAAGTAACAATGAAAATTGTACTATATAAAGGAACAATTTTGGGGGCTGGGGTTGTGGCTCAGTGGTAGAGTGCTTGCCTGGTATGTGTGAGGCACTGGGCTTGATCCTCAGCACTGCATACAAATAAATAAATAAAATAAAAAAAAGATCCATTGACAACTAAAAATACATTAAAAAGAATAATTTGAATAATATCATAAATCCAATGAGAAAATGGGACAAAATTTCAAACACAGAACATAGATCTGTGAATCCAAGAAAGAAAAGCAGTTCTGTACATATGGCAGTTTCATCAAAGCATTCAGAAAATAAACTAAAATTAAAGATGAAAAGGTATAATTGAAAAACTTCATCTTACTCATCTGTTGATGATGTTGTTCCCTAGTTCCATGTATTTTTGATTACAAAATTTGGTTAACTATGGCTTAAAGCCATCAAAGATTGTGTCAATAACCAATCTTTTCATAAACTTGATTGACACAAACGTATCCAAAAAGAAATGAATACATTTGTTGCTTAAAGAAAGGACACGATACGTGGCATCTTTCAACATCATTCTCATCATGATAAAATAATGATGAGACACAGTTAAAACTGTATAAAAATGTTAAAACCAAATATAGAGTGTCTCTCATGAGCATTCTGACAAGGAAATTGCTCACTTGGTGCAAATGTCTAGTACATTGGGCAAAATATGTGAAATAATTGTTTTCGAATTTTGGCCAACTGGCTGCAAAGGACTGTGAGCATTGAGAGAAAAGGAAACAGACAAGTAAAAGACAACATTTCCTCTGAATTTCTATCTGTAGGCAATTTCCAATCTGTTGCACAGAGATGGTGATCCCTGGTGACAGAGAGCAATGTTTGAAAGTCCACGCAAGCTAAATGAGCATGTAGGCACGTGTCGTGGCTCCTCTCCTTAACTCAGTGCAGAGTGAAGACAGTGAAAAATTCAAACTCCCAGGTTCTCCCTGAGGAGGGAAGGAATTAGATCATGTATATTGTACCTCAACTTCTCTAGCTGCTACTCAAGGGACTGACTTCTATAGCTCCTGTCTAAGGGCACTGACAGGAATTTTCATACTTTGGTCTCTTGGGGACCACTAAGAATAAATGAAATGTTTTATATGAACAAAAAGTTTTGAGAGTCACCCAGAAGCTTGGTTGGGGCTGATTGGTGAGGTTTATTACCTATATAAATACCACCAGTCAATCTGAGGACTATGAGAAGTGAATGTTTTATCTAGTACACAGAAATAAACATCAGAGAAAACATTCAACTCTTGAATTTTTGAATCTGGTTTATTTCAGTTAGCTTGATGTTTATTCTCCAGTTTCATCCATCTACCAGCAAATGACAATTTCATTCTTCATTTGGGTTGAGTAAAACTCCATTGTGTATATATACCAAATTTTCTTGTTCCATTCATCTGCTGACAAGTTCCTTGTCTCATTCTGTAATTTGGATATTGCGAGTTCCTTGCTACAAACATTGATGTGGCTGCACCCCTACAGTCTGCTGATTTTAGGTCATTTGGATGTATACCAAGGAGTGGGATAGCTGGGTCATATGGTAGTTCTATTTCTAGTCCTTTGAGGAATCTCCATACTGCCTTCCAGAGTGGCTGTGGTAATTTGTAGTGCAACCAACAATATATGAGTGTACTCTTTCCCCCACTTCCTCACCAGCAGTTAATATTATTTGTATTCTTGACAATTATCATTCTGACTGGGGTGAGATGAAATGTTAGTATAGTTGTGATTTGCATTTCCCTGAGTGCTAGGCAGGTTGAACATTTTTTCATATATTTGTTGCTTGTTTAAACAACACACTCTTGAACAATCATTATTTCAAATAAAAAATAAAAAATAAATATGAAATTATCTTCAGATACAAAAACGTCACAGCTTATCCCAACTTATGAAATATAGTAAAATAAGTATTAAGAGGAAAGTTTGTAATTGATGAATGCATACATTAAGAAAGAATAAAACCTTGAATAATTTCTCATTTTTATTTTTTTATGTTAAGCACTGATATTAAAACAAAATTAATATTTGAAGGGTTTCAAATGTAGAAGTAAAAGGTATGACAGTAATAGCAAAGACAATGAGAGTAGTAAAATAGAAATATATTATTTTAAGTTTCTACATTATATGTGAAGTTATACTTTTAATCGAAGATAGAATATGATAGCTTAAAGTAAGTTAAGGCTTGTCCAACTAATTAAAGTACACCAAGAATAAAAATCTATAAGCTAAATAATAACCTGCAATGACATCCAAAGTGGAGGTGTAATACCTGTCCTACATGAAGTTATTTTTCTTTAAAGTTTGCTCTGCTGATTTGAAATATATGCCTCCTGCCTATCTGCAATGTATATATTTAGAAGAAATCCTGAATTATATTCTGTTTTGTTTATCACTGAAAATATATGCCACAGAAGAAAAATTTGAATTTTCATTAGTTAATTATTCTGTAACATAATATTGAGACTATAAAAGCTTCACTGAGTATCTTTGACAGAGTACCAGTTTGGTGTAGGAAATCACAGTTTATTATGACAATCAAATATGCAGCACCTGAACATTATTCTACAGCATTAATTAACTATACTTTCTAAAGTTGATGCAGTAAAAATGTGAAATTAAATACTATTGGACATGGGAATGTAGTTATTTGTGTGCTAAAATGGTTTTAAAAATCATCTTTTACATAGTGAAGTATGCTTGATCCTAAGGGGAAAATATGCATAGAGGAGTTTTAGTTCTGTCTTTACACCAGAAGAGTGATATATTCAGTATCTTGAACAGTCTAAACCTATGATTTCATGGACAAAATGTGATGATTTATAATAATGTGGATAACCTATCAAAATGTTTTAAGTGCAAATGGCTTGCAGAAGGACTGCCAAGAACTTGGCTGTTTCCCAAAAATCTAAAGATCTTCCTCACTCGTTGGAGAAAGAAACCGATGGCATATCATTAGGCATAGTTAAAACTTGCATTTAAACACTATAATAGAACATGTAGAATATTTTTCAGAGCCAAATGAAAGCAGAGACTAGAATTGAAATCTATTCTCTGACATCTTTCATGTTGAAATAGCCAACCTTCCAGCTGTTGAGGGTAATGTGCTTGTCAACTTCACATGTGATGGTGCATTGATAATAGTCTTTATTGAGACATCTTTCCACTATTTCTGGATTGCCATTTCGTCTTAATATCCCAATCTATCTGAAAGAGCCATCAAATACTTACTACCATTAACAACATCCTATAATTGGGTTAGTTTTATCTAATTTTAAATAAATAGTGAGTAAACAAACTGGACACGTAGCTGCCTTTCTATAATTCAGATATAAATTGCTTGGTGAAAGAACTACTTTGTAGACTATAGACATTAAATGAGTGTTATTTATTTTATAAAAAGGAAATATAAATGATTATTATTGATTTGTTAAATATCTTTATGCATGTCACACATAAAAAGGACAGAGGTGAAGCAAGAATGTGTAGTGATCAGGTTCAATATTATTTTCATTAGTTCGTGAGAAAAATGACAATCATTTGTGTAAGTGTGTTGCAGTGGAGATTGAGTCAAATGGGTAGATTACAGGATAGGTGGTAAATCTATGGGACATGGTAGGGATAAAGCGAGAGAGAAAAGTTACAAAATAAGTTACATGTTTGGGTTTTGTTGGAAGTTTTGCTTTTTATTTGGGACTACAGAAGAAAGGACAAGTTTCTGGTGAGAGAAAGAATATTCTACTTCGTTATGTTGAGTTTGAGGGCTGTGAGAAGTCAATAGGATTATGCCCAGTAGAAAGATGTTTTTATCAGCCTACTGTCTAAGAAAATGAATTAGGTTGGAGATTAACCTTTTGAGATTATTAGAATATCTATGATAATTAAAAACAGATGTGGTAAGACCATCCAGGAAGCATGTGCATTACTCAGCTTTTTGTCATTGTGAAAAATTCCTGAGCAAAAAGCTTAAAGGAAGAAAAATTCATTTTGGCTTATAATTTCAGTGATTTCAATCCATGGTCGACTGATTCCATTGATTTGGATATGAAGCAAAACAGAATATCATGGTGGAAGGACATGGCAAAGAAAAACTGCTCAGTTCCTGGTAACCAGAAAGCAGGGAGAGAGCAAGGGAGGAGTCAGGGATGAGAAATATCCTTCCAGGTCATGTCTCCAGTGACCTACTTCCTAAAACCATGACTCAACCCAACCAAAAACCATGACTCTGGCCTACAGTTTCCACTACCTACCAGTAACCCATTCAGCTGTCAATGGAGTAATCAATTCATAGGGTCAGAGTCCTCATAATTCAGTTATTTCCCAAAAGCCCCACCTATGAACACTGCTGCACTGGGGACACATGAGCTTTTTTCTTTTTTTTTTTTGTTCCAGTGATTCTTTTTTTTTTTTTTTTTATTGGTAGATTTTTATTTTTATTTTTTTATTTATTTATATATTTTATTTATTTACTTTTTTATTTTTTTTGATTTTTTTTAATTGTAAACAAATGGGATACATGTTGTTTCTCTGTTTGTACATGGTGTAAAGGCATACCATTTGTGTAATCATAAATTTACATAGGGTAATGTTGTTTGATTCATTCTGTTATTTTTCCCCTTCCCCCCACCCCTCACACCCCTCTTTTCCCTCTATACAGTACTTCCTTCCTCCATACTTGCCCCCCTCCCTAACCCTAACTCTAACCCTAACACTAACCCTTCCCTCCCCCCATTATGTGTCATCCTCCACTTATTAGCGATATCATTTGTCCTTTGGCTTTTTGAGATTGGCTTATCTCACTTAGCATGATATTCTCCAATTTCATCCATTTGCCTGCAAATGCCATAATTTTATCATTCTTTATGGCTGAGTAATATTCCATTGTATATATATACCACAGTTTCTTTATCCACTCATCAATTGAAGGGCATCTAGGTTGGTTCCACAGTCTGGCTATTGTGAATTGAGCAGCTATGAACATTGATGTGGCTGTATCTCTGTAGTATGCTGATTTTAAGTCCTTTGGGTATAGGCCAAGGAGTGGGATAGCTGGGTCAAATGGAGGGTCCATTCCAAGTTTTCTAAGGAATCTCCACACTACTTTCCAGAGTGGCTGCACTAATTTGCAGCCCCACCAGCAATGTATGAGTGTACCTTTCTCCCCACATCCTCGCCAACACCTGTTGTTGCTCGTATTCTTGATAATCGCCATTCTACTTGGGGTGAGATGGAATCTTAGGGTGGTTTTGATTTGCATTTCTCTTATTACTAAAGATGTTGAACATTTTTCCATATGTTTGTTGATTGCTTGTAGATCTTCTTCTGTGAAGTGTCTATTCATTTCCTTAGCCCATTTGTTGACTGGATTATTTGAATTCTTGGAGTAGAGTTTTTTGAGTTCTTTATAGATTCTGGAGATTAGTGCTCTATCTGAAGTATGATTGGCAAAGATATTCTCCCACTCTGTAGGCTCTTTCTTCACATTGCTGATAGTTTCCTTTGCTGAGAGAAAACTTTTTAGTTTGAATGTATCCCAGTTATTGATTCTTGCTTTTATTTCTTGTGCTATGGGAGTCATGTTAAGGAAGTCTGGTCCTAAGCCGACATGTTGAAGATCTGGACCTACTTTTTCTTCTATAAGATGAAGGGTCTCTGGTCTGATTCTGAGGTCCTTAATCCATTTTGAGTTTAGTTTCGTGCATGGTGAGAGATATGGGTTTAGTTTCATTCTGTTGCATATGGATTTCCAATTCTCCCAGCACCATTTGTTGAAGAGGCTATCTTTTCTCCATTGCATATTTTTGGCACCTTTTTCTAGTATGAGAAAATTGTATTTATTTGGGTTTGTGTCCGCGTCCTCTATTCTGTACCATTGATCTACCTTTCTATTTTGGTACCAATACCATGCCGTTTTTGTTACTATTGCTTTGTAGTAGAGTTGAAGATCTGGTATTGCAATACCCCCTGTTTCACTCTTCCTGCTAAGGATTGCTTTAGCTATTCTGGGTTTCTTATTCTTCCAGATGACTTTCATAATTGCTTGCTCTATTTCTGTAAGGTACGTCATTGGGATTTTAATTGGAATTGCATTGAATTTGTATAGCACTTTAGGTAGTATGGCCATTTTGACAATATTAATTCTTCCTATCCAAGAACATGGAAGATCTTTCCATCTTCTAAGGTGTTCTTTAATTTCTTTCTTCAGTGTTCTGTAGTTCTCATTGTAGAGTTCTTTCACCTCTTTCGTGAGATTGATTCCCAAGTATTTTATTTTTTTCGAGGCTATTGTGAATGGGGTAGTTTTCCTAATTTCTCTGTCTGAAGATTCATCACTTATGTATAAAAATGCTTTGGATTTATGGGCATTGATCTTGTAACCTGATACTTTACTGAATTCACTTATGAGTTCTAAGAGTTTTTTGGTGGAATTTCCAGGTTCCTCTAAATATATAATCATGTCATCAGTGAACAGGGATAGTTTGAGTTCTTCTTTTCCAATTCTTATCCCTTTAATTTCTTTGGTTTGTCTAATTGCTCTGGCCAGAGTCTCAAGAACGATGTTGAATAGAAGTGGTGAAAGAGGGCATCCCTGCCTTGTTCCAGTTTTTAGGGGGAATGCTTTCAGTTTTTCACCATTTAGAATAATATTAGCCATGGGCTTAGCATAAATGGCCTTTACAATGTTAAGGAATGTTCCCACTATCCCTATTTTTTCTAGTGTTTTGAGCATGAAGCGGTGCTCTATTTTATCAAACACTTTTTCTGCATCTATTGAAATAATCATGTGATTCTTGACTTTAAGTCTATTGATATGGTGAATTACATTTATTGATTTCCTGATGTTGAACCAACCTTGCATCCCTGGGATGAAACCCACTTGATCATGGTGCACTATCTTTTTAATATGTTTTTGTATGCGATTTGCTAAAATTTTGTTGAGAATTTTTGCGTCGATGTTCATTAAGGATATTGGTCTGAAATTTTCTTTCCTTGATGAGTCTCTGTCTGGTTTAGGTATCAGTGTGATATTGGCTTCATAGAATGAGTTTGGGAGGGTTCCCTCCTCTTCTATTTTATGGAATACTTTGAGAAGTATTGGAATGAGCTCTTCTTTAAAGGTTTTGTAGAACTCGGCTGAGAACCCATCTGGTCCTGGACTTTTCTTTGTTGGTAGGCTTTTGATGACTTCTTCTATTTCAGTACTTGAAATTGGTCTATTTAAATTGTGTATGTCCTCCTCGTTCAGTTTAGGTAATTCATATGTCTCTAGAAACCTGTTGATGTCTTCGAAATTTTCTATTTTGTTGGAGTATAGATTTTCAAAATAGCTTCTAATTATGTTTTGTATTTCAATCCTGTCTGTTGTGATATTTCCTTGTTCATTCTGAATTTTAGTGATTTGGGTTTTCTCTCGTCTTCTCTTTGTTAGTGTGGCTAAAGGTTTATCAATTTTGTTTATTTTTTCGAAGAACCAACTATTTATTTTGTCAATTTTTTGTATTGTTTCTTTTGTTTCAATTTCATTGATTTCAGCTCTGAGTTTAACTATTTCCTGTCTTCTACTACTTTTGGTGCTGGTCTGTTCTTCTTTTTCTAGGGCTTTGAGCTGTAGTGTTAGGTTGTTTATTTGTTGAGTTTTACTTCTTTTATTAAATGCGCTCCATGAAATAAATTTCCCTCTAAGTACTGCTTTCATAGTGTCCCAGAGATTTTGATATGATGTTTCTTTGTTCTCATTTACCTCTAAGAATTTTTTAATTTCCTTCCTAATATCTTCTGTTATCCATTCATCATATAATAGCATATTGTTTAATCTCCAGATGTTGGAATAGTTTCTGTGTTTTACTCTTTCATTTATTTCTAACTTCAATCCATTATGATCTGATAGAATACATGCTAGTGTCTCTATCTTCTTGTGTTTGCTAACATTAGCTTTGTGGCATAATATATGGTCTATTTTAGAGAAGGATCCATGTGCTGCTGTGAAGAAAGTGTATTCGGTCTTGGTTGGATGGTATATTCTATAAATATCCGTTAAGTCTAAATTATTGATTGTGTTGTTGAGATCTATGGTTTCTTTGTTCAATTTTTGTCTGGAAGATCTGTCCAGTGGTGAGAGAGGCGTGTCAAAATCATCTAGTATTATTGTGTTATGGTCTATTTGGTTTCTGAAATTGAGAAGGATTTGTTTGACATACATGGATGAGCCACTGTTTGGGGCATAGATGTTTATGATTGTTATATCTTGCTGATTTATGCTTCCCTTTAAGCAGTATGAAATGACCTTCTTTATCCCTTCTGACTAACTTTGGCTTGAAGTCCACATTATTGGAAATGAGGATGGATACTCCAGCTTTTTTGCTGAGTCCATGTGCATGGTATGTTTTTCCCCATCCTTTCACCTTTAGTCTATGGGTATCTTTTTCTATGAGGTGGGTCTCTTGCAGGCAACATATTGTTGGATCTTTCCTTTTAATTCAATCTGCCAGTCTATGTCTTTTGATTGATGAATTCAGGCCATTAACATTCAGGGTTATTATTGAGATATGATTTGGTTTCCCGGTCATTTGGTTCATTTTTTAAATTTTATTTATTTATTTGTTTGACACAACTTGTTTCCTCCTTTATTTGACAATTCCTTTAGGATAATTCCTCCCTTTGCTGATTTGCTTCTTTGTTTTTCATCTCTTCCTCATGGAATATTTTGCTGAGAATGTTCTGTAGTGCTGGCTTTCTTTTTGTAAATTCTTTTAGCTTTTGTTTATCATGGAAGGATTTTATTTCATCGTCAAATTTGAAGGTAAGTTTTGCTGGGTATAAGATTCTTGGTTGGCATCCATTTTCTTTCAGGACTTGAAAAATGTTGTTCCAGACCCTTCTAGCTTTTAGGGTCTGGATTGAAAAATCTGCTGATATCCTTTTTGGTTTCCCCCTGAATGTAATTTGGTTCTTTTCTCTCACAGCCTTTAAAATTCTGTCTTTATTTTGTATGTTAGGTATTTTCATTATAATGTGCCTTGGTGTGGGTCTGTTGTAATTTTTTGTATTTGGAGTCCTATAAGCCTCTTGAACTTGATTTTCCATTTCATTCTTCAGATTTGGGAAATTTTCTGATATTATTTCATTGAATAAATTGTTCATTCCTTTGGCTTGTTTCTCTAGGCCTTCCTCAATCCCAATAATTCTTAAATTTGGCCTTTTCATGATATCCCATAGTTCTTGTAGATTCTGTTCATGGTTTCTTACCATCTTCTCTGTTTGTTCAACGTTGTTTTCAAGGTTAAATATTTTGTCTTCAATGTGTGAGGTTCTGTCTTCCAGGTGTTCTATCCTACTGGATATGCTTTCTATGGAGTTCTTAATTTGGTTTATTGTTTCCTTCATGTCAAGGATTTCTGTTTGGTTTTTTTTCAATATCTCTAACTCTTTATTGAAATGATATTTTACTTCCTGTATTTGCTCTTTTAATTGTCGATTGGTGCGATCATTCAATGACTGCATTTGCTCTTTCATGTCATCCTTCAGTGTGTGCATTTGCTCTTTCATCTCATCGTTTGCTTCTGTGATCATTTTAATTATGTACATTCTGAACTCCTTTTCTGTCATTTCTTCTGCCATGCTGTCATTGGGTTTTATTGATGTAACATCTAGATTTGTTTGCAGCATTTTCTTTCCTTGTTTTCTCATATTGTTCAGGTATCAGTGGACCGCTGAGATATTGCAGATTTCCTCTCTTGACTTACAATGTCCCTGAAGATTTCTCTATATATTCCCCCTTAGCCTTTAGTAGGCTGAAGTCTTGGAGGAAGTTGATAATGCGGTGTTCCATAAGGAAGCTGCCTTTCTAGGAGTGGTGGCCTTCAGGTGGGGTATATTCCCTGCTAGTGGGCAGAGGTGCCTCCACTTGTTGACCAAAGGGGACCTAGGCTGCGGGCTGAGGCAAGGCCTGTTTGGGCCTGTGTCTCTGGTTTTACCGTCCTTGTGGGGAAACCTCACCCAGCAGGGAAGACTTACCCGGTGGGGAGGTCTCGCTGGTCAGTTCCCTCCTAGAGGTTCCCCTCAATTTACAGTTACCGCCTGGGCTGGGCTGCCTTCCTCTGCAAAGTTCCCAGGGGCCCGGCCCTACCTCCTGGGCCTGGGAGCCTCACCCTTCGCAGATGAATCTCCTTAGGCTGCCCCTCCTCAGAGAATCTGCCCGCAGGCCTGGAACCTTCGCTCCGCCCCTAAGCCTGTCTCTGTGCGGCTCTTCCACCCAGAAGCCTTCTAGATCCTGGGACCCTGCTCTGCACCTAATCGCCTGGCTATGCGGCCCCTCCTCTGAGCAGCCACCTGGAGCCCCATACAATCGCTCTGAGTCCCAGAGACCCGCCACACGCCTCTTCCTCCAGACAGCTGCCCAGTATTCCGGTGCAGTCACTAGGAGTCCAAGAAACTCACTGTGTGCCTCCTCCTCCCACCAACCACCCGTAGCCCTGGGCAATCAATCACTCCGAGTCAAAATGACCCTCCCCGTTCCTCCTCCTCCTCCAGATAACCCCCCGAGTGTTCAGGAGCGGTCGCTCTGAGTGGCTCTGAATCCATGTGACCCGCTGCACGGGTCCTCTGGGCAACCACCCGGAGCTCTGGTGCAGCCACTCGAGACCAAGCGACCCACCGCGCTTCCCCTCCAAGCAGCCCCCCTGTGTTCAGGAGCTGTCGCTTTAAGTCCAAACAACTCACCAATTGCCGCCTCCTCTGAGCAGCTGCCTGGAGCTCTAATACAGTCACTGCGGGTCCAATTGACCCGCCACGCCCCTCCTCCTCCTCCTCCTACTCCTCCGGGCAGGCCCCGGTGTTCAGAAGTGGTCTGAGTCCAAACACCTCGCCACGCAGCCCCTCCTCTGGCAACTGCCTGTAGCTCTGGTGCAGTCACTCCGAATCCAAGCGGCCGCACTCCTCTTCCTCCTCCTCTTCCTCAGGGCAGGCCCTGGTGTTGTGAGTCCACACAGCTCTCCTTGCCACTCCTCCCCTGGGCAGCCGCCGGAGCCCCAGTGGTTGCTCCGAGTCCCAGTGCTGTGCTGAGCGGCCTCCTCTCCGATGCTCCCAGTTGTCCGCCTTCACTGCTCCAGCGGGGGGAGGGGTGTCTCGCCGGCAGCTCTACTTCACAAAGTTCCCTGCGTTCCGGGACCACCATCCCATCCGGGACGCCTTCCCAATGGGTGAGAGTCACTCGGCTGCTTTGAGTTGGTCCCAAGTGTCTCAATATCTCCTCTTTTGAATCCTGAGTCCTGGAGCAACATGAAATGCAGCCACCCTCTAGGCTGCCATCTTGAAACCGCCGACACATGAGCTTTTAAGGAACACTTCATATCCAAACCATAATATCGTGTGAATGAAGAAAGTATATGGCAGAATCTCCAAGAAAACAAACAAACAAAAAAAGGTGTAAGAGAGAGAAGACATCAAAAAATAATGGTGTAATGCTGAAGATATAGTTTAGTGATAGAGCACTTGCCTATCATGAGCAAGGCTCTGGTTCCATCTCTAGCACTTAAAAAAAAAAGGAAAGAAGGAAAAAATAAGAATGGTATGGTGTAAAGCAAGTAAAAAAAAATTCTCTGAAGCCCAGTGTGGCAACACATGCCTCTACTCCCAGCAGCTTGGGAGGCTGAGGCAGGAGGATTACAAATTCAAAGCCAGCCTCAGCAACTTAGCAAGGCCCTAAGCAACTTAGTGAAATGCTGTCTCTAAATCAAAAGTAAAAAATGAACTGGGGGTGTGTCTCAGTGGTTAAAAACCCCTGTGTGCAATCCCTGTTACCACACCTGCCCACGAAAAGTCTTCAAAGTAGGATGAGGTACAGAACCAACTAACTTGAGTGTTGCTGAGCAATATTGTGATATAAAGACTCAAAACATGTATTAGATAGAGGGAACTAGAATTCATGTATATATTCCTTTTGAACAGCATCATTATGTTTAGTAGAATAGAATCCAACCTGAATGTGGTTGAAGAAGGTGTGTTGAAACACTGATTTAGACAATTATTTAGAGGCAAAATTTGTGTTTAGGAAGAAAAATTACTATTCAACAGTCTGAAAAAAATAAAACAGTTAAAAATTCAGAACATGTAGTTGTTGATGAGAATAGTTCAGTAGAGGAGGAAAGATTAAAATACAGGAAAGATGAAAAGGTGGGAGAGTGTTGAATCCCAATAATAGTTTTAGTGATGTTACATAGATTAGTGGACACATGTCTCTTTAATTACACCTGGAGGGAATGAAGAAAAATGGGTAAGGATGTAGGTATGATTTTAGGAGATGAACCCAGCTGCTGAAAATTGTGTGGGATGGATTTGTGATGTAGGTAGTAGCTTCAGTAAATAGGGGAATATGTGAGATAGACATCGTGGAGAAATGGAGAACTATTATACTGAGTTTGGGCTCCAGTCAACACTGGTAACCACTAATTTTAGCATATAACCATCAGCCAAACTTTAATGTGCCTTTTTATTTACTTGAGCTGCAAAAGTAGAAGAAGTGAAATTTATGCTAATCTAAGATTAGGATATTTCCAGATGTATGTGAGGAAAGGCAGAATAGGACAGAGGAGGAGTTAATGTTATAGCCCATATAACCTTTATAAGGTAAGGCTAGAGGCAAAATATAGGATGGAATTTGGGGAAGAGTAAAAAACAATTGTGGAATGAATAAATAAGTAAGTTGGAGGTTCTTGTCAACCACTGGAATGTCTTGGAAGTGAAATACTTCTGAGTGATGGTCCTGATGTGTGATTATATAAATCTGTGAAGTAGACTACAGAAGGAATACATTGGATGTCAAGAAAATGAGAGACCAGAATGTTGAACAGCTCGTCTAAAAGAACACATAAATAGAAGGCCTGTAGACTAGGTGACTTTTCCTTGAATAAATAATTGAACAGGGGAGTTTTGTGGTTGGGAGGTATGTAAATACCATGACAAGAAGTGGGAGAAAACAGCCTAAC
Organism: Sciurus vulgaris; assembly: GCF_902686455.1. NCBI lineage: Eukaryota > Metazoa > Chordata > Mammalia > Rodentia > Sciuridae > Sciurus > Sciurus vulgaris. Next base: position 10,752,424 of record NC_136471.1, on the reverse strand, counting down.
CAGAGGGCAAGAGGCTTACAAAACAGGGCATTTTTAAAAAATAAATTATTGAGTAATAATGTTCTGAAAGCATATTGTGAAGGTAAGAGTTTATCAACCTCAGTTCTAAATAGTTGAATGGCAGAAAATCATGGGACTATGAACAGTTACTATTTTAAAGAAAAGACAGCATGTTTGTAGAAAAACTGGCTTTATATTTGGTCATAAATTTATGTTCAGTGGGTGAGATGTTTAAATTGATGATTTAAAAATTGAGTATATTCAGGTGATGACCATATTCAGATCATAGCCTTAACAGTGAATTACGAAAAGAAGAAAATATTTTTACATCTGAAACTTTTTCATGTGTATATTGTGAAGTAGTGGTCCAATTTTATTTTTTTCCCAAGTAAATACACAGTCTTCCTAGTGCCATTAATTGAAAAGCTCATAATTTCTCCAGTGATCTGAATTGCCATCTCTTTCTTATGTGAAAACCATGAAGGTATTCTTTTATGTTTTCTCCAAGAAGATTTATTTTCCCTTTCATGTTTAGGTTCTAAGAGATATTGACAAAGAAAACTGAGTGAATCAGCCTCTGGTTATTAAACTGAGATCGAAAGGATCTCACAGAGGTTAAAGAACTAAGAAAATAAGATCAGGATCTTTACAGAGGTTAAAGAACTAAGAAAATAAGATGTTGAGCAGATTCTTGATAGGAGTGAGATATTCCAGGATGCTGGAATAATTCAGAGTGAAGAGAATACAGTAAATCAGATTAGTAGATGACAGTGTTAAGGTGAAAAATATGAGGTATATAGTTGGATGTCATGAACCTCAAAGGAGCAAGCATATTTTATATTATTATGGGAAGAAGAAAGGTCTGGTATATAATGGGAACAAGGATGATGCTGTTGTAATCTCCCTAGTGTGGAATAAGTATTGATGAGCCTCCACTTGAAAAAAGATATGCCAAATGCAAAGGACATATAGGTATGAGTTAGAATAATCAGTGGAGAAAACTAGGAGGATTAACGTGGTAGTAGAAATAACATAGGATATGGTCTACAGATTTGTGATGAGGAGTTCTTTTCCTTAAACTCCAGAACTTCATATCTGACCACTTGGCTACCATCTCTCTTTACACTCCCACCTTGAGCTAAATGCATCAAAGGTTTAACTAATGATCTTGCCTCCACATATCCTCCCTTCCCTCCTCAATCTCCATCTTTATTGTGCAGTGTTCTGTAGCTACCATCATCCTCTCATTTGAACTTCTGAAATAGCCTTCTTGTCTACCCTTACATTACTCTCCCTGCAATCTTTTTTATACTGTAGTTAATGTGGTCATTTTCAAAACTCCAATACCTTGCAATTGTTCTTAAGACAAAGGCCAAGTTCTTTACCATTTGATATAAGAGAGATTATATTCTTCAGCTCCTTACCATCTCCTGGGCTTCATTTAGTAAACTCTGGCTCACTCTGTACCTTTGCCAAACTGGTCTTCTTGTGGTCTACCAAATATGTCATATTTCTTTTACCCGCAGTTTCAATCTTCATCTCAGTCATTGTCTTCCCTCTTTACTCACTTTTTTGCCATTTTTATTAGACTAGATCCTTTCGATCTCAGTTTAATAACCAGAGGCTGATTCACTCAGTTTTCTTTGTCAATATCTCTTAGAACCTAAACATGAAAGGGAAAATAAATCTTCTTGGAGAAAACATAAAAGAATACCTTCATGGTTTTCACATAAGAAAGAGATGGCAATTCAGATCACTGGAGAAATTATGAGCTTTTCAATTAATGGCACTAGGAAGACTGTGTATTTACTTGGGAAAAAAATAAAATTGGACCACTACTTCACAATATACACATGAAAAAGTTTCAGATGTAAAAATATATACATATTAATTTTTAGAAGTATAGGCAAATAATTTCATGGTCTGGGATGGGAAAAGATTTCCTAAGTAGGACAATAAATATACTGACCATAGAAGAGAAGGACTGACAAAATTAAGAACTTCTTTCAATTAAAAAAAATACCTTTAAGAGGGTGGAAAGGCAAACTATAGACTTGGAAGGCATATAAAACATACATAGTGGATATAGGATACAGACTGTATAAAGAATTTACAAGAATTAATAAGGAAGACAAATAGCTCAAAAAAAAAGAATACTTGAGCACTCACAAAAAAAGGATAAACTAATGGTCAGTAAGAATGTAAAAATATACACAATATTGCTGCTCATTTGCAAAATGAAAATTAAAACACAAGAGATACTGCTACATGCTCACTTGAGAATAGTAGGAAAGAGTACAGAGTAATTAGAAATGTCACATGTTGCTGGTGGGAATGCAGGATGATAGAGTCACTTTAGAAAATAATTTGGGGGCAAACATATATCTAGCTTCTGACCCAGTGAGCATATTCTGAATGTATGCCTGAGAAATGATTAAATGATCCACCAAAAGACATATAAAAGTATGTTCAGTAGCTTTATTCATAATAGCTATATGCTGGGCAAAATCCAAGTGTCCATCAACAGTAAAATGTATAGTTTTATTAATATAATAAAATAATGAATTACAATACAGACAACACAGATGAAACTCAGAATCAAGTCACATGCAAGACACAAAAGAATAAATATTGCGTAATAATTACATGAACAAATACCAGTCTATGGTGATAAGATGAGCAAAACTAATATATGGTGATAAAAGTCTGAATAGTGATTGCCTTTCCATGAGGGCAGAGGAGACAGTATTTATGGAAAATATATATGAGGGAAACTTCTAGAGTGCTAGAAATATTCTGTCTGTTGGTGGTAATATGGGTAAATAAATATGTAAAAATGTACTGAGTCATATTTTAAGATTTGTTCACTTTACAGTTTGTATGTTGTGCCTTAATAAAAATGCTCAGGAAATACTCTTATATGCATCATTAGAACTCTAGTAGAGTGTAAGATGTGTGAACTTAGGGATCTTGTCAATCTTATTCACAAAATGTCTAAATGAATAAATATAGGGAATTAAAAGTTTGAATGAAGGGAGAAACAATTCAGGATATACATTTTAGAGCATTTGATAAGATAGATAGTCCCTGAATTGTTTGTAAACTTTAGAGTATATAAAATATTCTTTGGGGGGATGTCTAGGGTCTATCCCAAGAAATTTTGATTTAGTATATATGGGAGTTAACCCCAAGAATCTGAGATTTTTATAAGCAGCCAAATTATTCTGATGTAGGTAGTCCTGGGTTTGCACATTGATAATTATATTTTGTAAATTTCATATTGTGGGAAGAGTCTAAAGAAATCATGGAGGAAAAGCTGTATCTCAATGGAGAAGGTCAAGCTTTGTGGCAGTTGAAACTTCTCTGCATAGTTCCAGTAGTGACCTGCAACTTGAATTTCATGGATAAGTGTTGGTTTAGAGAGATTTGATAGCTGCACTGAGTGACAGCAGAAAGGCAATCACAATTATCTGGAGCCACCAATCAAAAGTATGAGTTCTCGGAAATGATTATAAAACAATGGATTGACTGGATTAGAATGAGTGTTGAGAGAGAAAGACGGGGGGCGGGAGGCAGGTATTTGCCTGATCCCACAAAATATTGAAGATGCAAAGCATATCTTCTTACATTTCAACTGTAAGTAAGCTTATTTCTCACATCTCACTTTTTAATTTGTGCCATACTTGTTTGTTTACACAGGTAACTTGGTTTGTAAAGTGGGAAACATTTGAAAGCAGAGGTTTTGTCTTATTTTTAGTAATGTATGTGCCTACTTTAAAGCATAGCCACAGCAATCAGACAAAAGAAAGTAATTAAAGGGATACGATTAGGAAAAGAAGTGCTCAAACTAAACCTATTTGCTGATGACATGATTCTATACTTAGAAGACCCAAAAAACTCTACTAAAAGCTCCTAGAACTCATATACAAATTCATCAAAGTAGCAGGGTTTAAAATTAATACCAATTAATCAGTTGCATGTCTGTACACCAAGGATATGTCAACTGAAAGAGAAATCAGGAAAACTGTCCCCTTTACGATAACCTCAAGGAAAATAAGATATTTGGGAATCAACCTAACAAAAGAGATAAAAGACATCTATAATGCAAACTACAGAATACTAAAGAAAGAAATCAAAGAAGACCTCAGAAAATGGAAAGATCTCCCATGTTCCTGGATAGGCAGAATCAATCTTATCAAAATGGCCATACTACCTAAAGTGCTATACAGACCTAATGCAATTCCTATAAAGATTCCATTTATGTTCTTCACAGAAATATAAAAAGCAATCATGAAATTCATTTGGAAAACTAAGAGGCCCAGAATAGCCAAAGCAATCCTTATTGGGCAAAGTGATGCAAGAGGTATCACAATACCAGACCTTAAATTATTCTACAGAGCTATAGTGACAAAAACAGGAGCGTATTGGCACCAACACAGACATGAAGACCAAAGGTACAGAAGAGAAGACACAGAGCCAAATCCACATAAATACAATTATCTCATATTAGACAAAGGCGTTATAAAGATACATTGGAGAAAAGATAGCCTCTTCAACAAATGGTGCTGGGTAAGCTGGAAATCCATATGCAACAGAATGAAATTAGACTCCTATTTCTCACCCTGCACAAAACTCAACTCTATGTAGATCAAGGACCTAGGCATTAGACCAGAGACCCTGCACTTACTAGAAGAAAAAGTAGGCCCAACTCTCCAACATTGTCGACTTCTGTACTGACTTCCTCAACAAGACTCCTAAAGCACAAGAAGCAAAATCAAGAATCAATAAATGGGATGGTATCAAACTAAAAAGCTTCTTCACAGCAAAGGAAACAATAAAGAAAATGTACAGAGATCCTATAGATTAGAAGAATATCTTCACCACCAGTACCTCAGATAAGATATTAATTTCCAGGATATAAAAAGAACTCAAAAAACTTAATGCCAGAAAAATAACCCAATCAATAAGTGGGCAAAGGAACTGAACAAACACAGAGGAAGAAATACAAATAGTCAAAAAATATGAAAAAATGTTCAACATCTCTAGCAATGAGAAAAATGCAAATTAAAAGTACACTGAAATTCCATCTCACTCCACTCAGAATAACAGTTATCAAGAATACAAGTAACAATAAATGTGAGTGATGATGTGGGGAGAAAGGTACTCTCTTACATTGCTGGTGGGACTATAAATTGGTGCAAGCACTATGGAAATCAGTATGGAGATTCCTTAGAAAATTTGGAATGGAATAACCATTTAACCCATTATCCTACTTCTTGGGCTGTACCCAAAGGACTTAAAATCAGCACACTACAGTGATGTAGCCACATCCATGTTTACAGCAGTGCAACTCATGATAGCCAAGTTATTGAAATAACCTAGGTGTCCTTCAATGGATGAATGGATAAAGAAAATGTGTATATATACACAATGGAATATCAGTCATAAAGAAGAATGAAATTGTGACATTTGCTGGTAAATGGATGAAACTGGAGAATATCATAAGTGAAATAAGTGAATCCCCCCCCAAAACCAAAGTTTGAATGTTCCTTCTGATTTGTGGATGCTAATCCATAACAAGGGAGGGTGAGGAGGAGAAGAATAGAAATCCACTGGATTAGACAAAGGGAAACAAAGGTAATGGAGGGAGGGAGGGGTATAGGAAAGAAAGTAGAATTAATTGGTCATAACTTTCCTGGCCTTGTATTTGTAACACAACCAGGGTAGCTCCACATCATGTATGACCACAAAAGTCAGAAGCAAAATAGAATAAGTCATACTCTATCTATGTATATTCTGCCAAAATACATTCTACTGTCATGCATATGTAAAAAGAAAAAGAAAAGGGAAGGCAATTGAAAAAAAGCATAGCATATAATGGTACTCAATGCATTTTTGTTTAATAAACAGATGTCTGAATTCATAGAGATTGGAATTCAGGGAGAAGTGGGATATGGAGCCAAAGTTTCATGCCACAGTTTCCACATAGTAGAATGCCTGTGAGCTGAGGACTAGTGAAACAAGATGATCTTTGATAGCTGGGAAATTCTGAAGCTTTCATGACCTAGCATGGGACATGCTGATACATACAATGATTGTCATATTAATCAAAGTTATCTTTGTACAGTTGATAATATATCTTATCAAAATGTGGAATCATGATAGAGGCCATATTTTTGGTTTGTTATACTGTGGTATTAAGCATAATAACTAAAGCAGGAAAAAATGCTTATTTCCTATGAGTGATTAATTAGGCATTATACAACTGTGTATTGTCAGTATCAAGTGTTTTCTGTCATCAGATTTCAAAAGAAGTTTTTATTTTGTTCCTGCATGGGAATAAGGAAATTCAATAACCATGAATATTTCAAAGTGCTCATAATTAAAACTTCATGTGCTTGGCACAAAAGCATGTTTCAAAGATTGAGCCAATTGTTTGCCGATTCTACTCTCAGTCTGCACCCATGCATGCTGACAGCTGGCTAGTAAACACTGCAAGTCTTTACTTCTCAGCAACCACGGAAGTACTGAAATTTCTTGTTTTGTGTGGCATCACTAATATTTAAGGAAAAGAGTCAAGTATTTTTGACTAAGGTTTTCATTTGTGGAAAGATAAGCTCACCTGAAGTTGAAGGCAAACTGTTATCATGTTGAACCGCTGTATTAGTGTTTCATCACTCTAATGAAATACCTGATATGGTCTGCTCATGAGGTGAAGATAGGTCGATTTTGACTCATTTTCTCTAAGTTTATGTTCAAAACAACATGACCCCATGGGTTTGGGTCTCTGGCAGGGGTAGTGCATCATGGTGGGAGTATGTGTCTAAGCGAGTTGTCACATCTCTAGCTAGGAAGCAGAAAGACAGTTGATCAGGGTCCTTTTGAAAACATGTCCCTAATGACCAAAGTACTGATCTCTTAAAGGTCCACTGGACCTCCCAATATCACCTCTCTGGGGTGATATACACATATGTGTGTGTGCGCGCATGCATGTGTGTGTGTGTTTTCTTTATGGATATTCATCTAAATCATAGAAGCCATGGAAATTGATTACAATCTACTAGTGCTAAAGAGCAACATGGTGTTCTTATTCACTTCCTGATGAATCTGAGGAAAAGACAAGTTGTGTATAGGCCTTAGATATGGGGTGAGTGTACTTGTGCAAAAGGAGGAGTAGAATGTTTGTGAGCAATTATAGTGGTATATGTAGCCAACAAACAAATGCTATGCATTGTGTACTAAAGCTCAATAGATGCAAAATCAAGGTAAATAATCTCAAACTTTCTGCAACATGAGGGTCCTGCTTCATCAACAAATTGGAGTTGAGACCCCTAACAAGTTAGGAGGAATTAGAAAAATAATGAAAAAATGTTACAGATGTAACTAGATCTGGGATACCTTGAGGCATTCCACAGGTGGAATTCATGCACCCATGGTGGCTCTCAGTGCTTTTGTGAAAGGACATGCTTGAATCCTTTAAAGGAGATAATTGGAACAGACAAAGATCACCTACCTTCAGTCATGTGATGTAATTATCTAAGTGCCCTGTTAGAAGCTTGCATCCCTACTTACAGAACTCTATACAGTTATCATGTCTTTCCATCCAAAATGTTGACAACTGAGTAGGAAAGAAAATAAGCTCCATTTATTTCATACTCAAGTTTTCAAGAAACACAGACCTGAGCTATTATAATGATCATTAAGCAGATGGGAAAAGTAATGCTTGGGAGGAAGTGGGAGCAATGGGACCTTTCCAAGCTTCCCTTTTCCTTTGAGTCTGTGACTCTGGTGCATTTACTGCTTTCTCTGAGTCTGACTCTATGATCTCATTTATTACTCTCTGACTGTGGAATGAACGATTTAAAAGTGTGTCTTTTCCATCTCTGCCCTCTGTTGATTACACAGTTCCATTTCTGGAGAGCAGCTTTCATTAAATCATTCCTAATAACAGTGAGCCAAGGTCCATTCAATTTACAGTGTGATACACAGTTCTTTTATTGTTTCTTCTACAATTATTATTTTATTTGGGGAGGGAAGGTTAAGGGTAAAGTGTAATGGTCTATGCAATTTTCTCTAATTCTCAACATAGTAAGGTCTAGGTATACACTGATTTAGTAGCAAATCAATTTTCATAATTATGCTAAATATTCTTTGGCTTCTGTAAAACCTTAGTGTCAAGACTTTACTTTCCTAGCCCTACTCAGTCACAGCTGCTATTACACCAAACTATATGCTTTATGACATGAAGGTGATGGGCTAGTATGGCAATATTGGGCAAAAGTGGCCAGATATTAGGAACTCCAGTCACATCAGTGAGTGGAGTATGAAACTCGTCTTGCTGTTTTGAATACACAAATATCCACCTTACTATAAAGAGCTGCTGCATCTGCTGCAGCTCCTTTATAACTGTTTAATTCCTTCTTGGAGCTGTTCTACAGGACCCTTTTCCATTTAGATGCAGCCATAATTCTGCACATAGTCCTTGAGAATCCTTCATCTAGCATCTGGACCTTATTTTCAATTCTGAGGTTATGGTTTAGGTTCTATGCCAAGTAGGACATACTACCCAGTACTAAGATATTGCCTCCTATTTAAATGCAGAGTATCAACATAGAATCGTATTCTTGTACCCTATCCACTATATTAAAAGCAACATTAACATCATCATTGGCTCACATTGTCCATGACTTTCAATGAAAACTATATTCCTCAAAGCCCTACATTAAAGTCAGATTGAGCCCCAGAATTCTAACACAGATCATGTATAGCAGCTTCTTTTCCTTCCAACTATTTTGCCAGGCACTTGGAATATGTCCTGGGAACCAGAATCTCAAAATTAAGTCCAATGATTTTAGAGAATAGTGTAATTGGAGAAGAGAAATTTCCCTACTGTGAGAATCAAGAAAACAATGTTTTAACTTAGGTGAACGGCACAAATTGACTTGAAGAAGCATTGCATACTTTTCTTGACCCTACCCTCAGCTCTAATTAGTTGTATCCCTTTAAACTAGCAATTTGTAGGTTTTGCTCCATGTACTATATGAGTCTAAAGTAAACTGGTCTGACAAGGTGTCAGGATTTTTATCTTTAAAAATGGTGGGGATATAGAGTCAATACTGTTGTCTTAAGTCTGGTACCTCATGTACTTGAAGGTGTGGCTTGAGTCCATAAGGATCCATTGCTTCACAGCTATTTCCTGTCCTTCTTTTATTCCCAGGATATTTTATAGTGTTCATTTTTGAATTCTTAATTTGTGCTTTGAACCCCTGAGTTGTTTAGAAGACTAGAATATGTCCTCAGCCTTCATACTCTCTCTCATGGACTCATGCTCCTAACTTCTCTGAAGAGTTGAATTGAGTTTTCTTTACTCCTTGTGCTCAACCAGATGTATCCTACCTGCTTCAGCATACATGCTGATATCTCTGTGCTGATTCTCACAAACATTACATCTCATCCATCACATCTGACCCACTGACTGGTAACACTGCTTACTCCAGACTGAGTTAAACATGCCCCCTTGAATATCATACTGTAACCCTGTCAATAGCTAGTTATGGAGTCAAATTCATCCTACATTCAGCCTTAGCTTCATATGGCCCCATTCAAGCTCAGTTTTCCTTCCCTGCTTGCCTGCAATTTTTCTTTCCCAATATTTTTTACACCTAAATCTCCTCTTATCCAAAGTTGGTTGTAGAACATACAAAATCCATTCAATGGAAACCCCTATCCCATATTATCTTTAAAGCACAGTAAGTGAATTGAAGGTTCTTACAGCAAATATATTTTAATTTGCTTTGTGTTTCCATGTTTCTTGTTTTCTCTTTCTCTTTTTAAATATCATTAAATAAGGCTGACTTTCCCTCTCACTGTAGGTTCCTCTACTTTGTATTCTCTTATAACTACTTACTTTACTTATCTTTAGCAGATCTGTTTGGTTATTGAAGACATTATTTCATAGAAAAATCTAGTTTAAAGTAATATTAAGGAAGAGAAAATGTCTAGAAGAAACTTCTGAAGAAAAATCAACTCTAAAGCAAGAAAAATGAAACTCTATTACTTAAAATTTTCTCAAGTATCTATGATTATAAATCTGCTTAATGTAATACAACATGTTGGCAATAATATATTTAACATTAGATGAAATTAGCAAAGCATATATATGAATTATAACAATCTATACCAGAGAATACACCTCTTTGAAAGAGTTCAAGGGGAATAATAAAGAAAAGTTTTGAGCAAGTGAAATGATCAAGGTGGATAATTTTGTTCAGAAACTATGATTACAAGTACTAATTTGATCCAAACAAATTTCATTTCCTTCAACAGCCACTGAAGTCAAAATAATGGTTTGAAGACCTCAATGGTCATATGCCATATTGACTTTATTTATGGGAAATTTAATCTTTGTATTTCAACTGTGGTCAAAAAAATGGTGCATCTATAAAAATTATGTATGAGACATACCAAAGCAAATGCATTTGCTCATGCTCAAATAAGCTATTTTCCTGTAATTCTTATTCTGAGATCTTTCCTGTAATTTTTGTTCATAACCAATCAATTCTCTCCTAATATTTTGCCAATTGCACCTCTCTGTATTGCTCTTAAATCTTGAATCAATTTACTTCTTTCCATTTGCTCTGTGACCATTCAGTTCAAGCTACCATCTTCTCTTCCCTGAATGCCTGTAATAACCTCTAACTGCTGCAGTTTCTCCTTCTAAATTTCCTCCTTTCTCCATACAATAGGCAGAATGATCTTCTGAAAATTAAATTCATACCATGTTCACCCCTATATGAAATCTCTAAAACTCTTCCATGTCTCTCCATCAAATACACAAAAATATCTTAACTCATTGTCCTTGACATTATTATGGACACCCTTTGCAACCTGTACCCAATTACCCTTTAAGCCTTGTCATGAGTTTCTTCACACGGTTTTTCATGCCACATAATGCCATCTTTCATATTACTTATGTTGTGTCCTTCCAATATTTTAAAAATTTCTTTGGGACCTAGAGAGAGCATGCTCCCCTTGGCTGTATTGTTTTTCTGATCTTATGTACTCAGGTTAACTCCTTATTAGAATGTTACCTCCTATAAAAAGCTTTTCATAATTCCTTTAGTAAAAGTTATTGGCACCCTTATTTTTCTCTCTATTGCTACTTCTTCATTTTTACAGTACCTAATAGGAAACAGACATGACTCTAAGAACTGGTGATCTCAAGAGGAGCTAAGTAGACTCCATAAAAAATTTCATGATTTAGTGAGGAAAACAAATGGTATAACCTACTATTTGATGTAATAGTATAATTTCTCACTTAAGAAATTTAAAGACATCATGGGAGTATCAAGGAGACATAACAAAATCAACCTGACAAAAAAGAAAGATTTCTTTAAAGTGCAGGTCTCTATGATCATGTCATAGATTATGTGTGTGTGTGTGTACAATATACATACTTGAGAATACAAAATATCACAATACAGCAATATTGTGTAGAAATTTACACAGAAATGGATATTGGATTTTCTAAGATCAGTTAGCAGGGGCAAAGTTAGAAGATTCCAGATAAGGTGTTTCTGTTCAGAAATTATGTGGGTTCAAATCTCGGTTCACTTAAGAGCTGTTTGACTTTTAGCAAGACACATAAACTTACTAACCATCATTTTCACTATCCGTGATAAAAGGAAAAATAATAGTACTTATTGTGTTGTTATGAGGGTTAAGTGAGTGAGCATATGGAAACCTCTTAGCACATTGTCAGGCATATACTATCTTCAATAAATCTTATGTACTATTGCTGTTGTTTTGTTGATGACCTCATTGCAGAGTTTTAAAACACACTGCTCGAGATTTGAATTATGTTTCATGTAGAATGCACTCTGAGCTCAGCTAGGATGTGGAGAGCATTGTAGACTTGATGTGTTTAAGCTCATTGGACATGAATCTTGCCACTTTCACAATAGTGGAATTAAAGCAAAAGCACAAAGATTAACTGTTCAGGCCTTTTAGATTCAGTAAAGCCAGGTTATTCTAAATAAATATTTGGAGGCTTTAGCATAATTAATTTTGAATATTATTCAAGATGCAAAGTATCAGGCTTACAGCAGCATGTCTAAGCTGTCTGCTTTGAATTTAACTTATAATAGGACCATAAAAATAGTCAAATAAGGAAGAAATAAAGGAAGATGGTAAAGAAGATGGAAAGGGAGAATAGAGGTGAGGAGAAGGTGGGATGTAGTAAGAAAAAGGGAAGGATTGAAGAAGCACAGAAGGAAGAAGGAAAAATCTAAGAACAAAAATATTAAAATTAACAATATGAAGAGAAATTCTAGGTTCCCTGAATACCATATATTTTAGGTAGGGATGGTGTTCAAAACAGTAGCAACCAGTAAGTTTCAGGAAAAGACCAATGAGAATGGGAATGTTGTACATCCCAAGTACAACTCTACTCTAACTACTGATCTTAGGCCACATTTCAGATATATGCCCCACTGTGTGAAAAGCCACAGGAAAAACAATATTCACATTCTTGGAAAGGTTATTTTACTGAGATTTTCTTTTTTGAAATTTGGTGGGAGAATTTTTTTTAAACTGTTAGAAACACGACATATAAATTTGAATTCCAAATTCATAATTATTTCTTGCATAAACCTTGGGAATTCAACAGGATATTGAGCTTCCTTGGCTACTTAAAGCACATTTCTGGGCCCACAGGAGGTTGCATTACTCTTCCTAACTTAGCAGAAAGTTTGAGACATATTTGCTTAGGTATCTAGGTAAGGAACATACTATCCCCACTATGCTTGAGTCTAACAAGAAAAATACAAGTTTTCTTTCTACACTTTGTGCCTGTGTTATTAGCTACATCACATTCCTGATTGGAAAGCTTAAATGACCCTTTAGTCTTGGAAGAGGAAGGGTTTAGGATGCTAGGCAAGAAATTTCCTGCTTGAAAAGTGTCCTGAGAACCAAGATACATTGGAATTTGTCATAGTTAGGTTCTCTAGAAAGTAGAAACTCAGAGATTAGAATGAAGGACCTTTTCTAAGCAGTGTCTTTGAGAGTGACACCAGTGGACAGAAAGGGAAGAAGCAGAATTGGATAGAGAGAGAAGGTAGTCTACGATAAGAGTGTCAACAAAGGTATGAGCCAATGCCATGAGGAGTTCTGAAGTTGGAATGCCTTTTAGAATTTTCTGTGTTTGAACAAGGGGTCCTGGTTTTTATACTGATGCAATAATTATGCACTCAATATTGGCTGCCCCAAGGAGAAGGTATCATTTTGGACAAGGCAGATTTCTTCATTTGAGGCAATTACCAGTGAGGGTTGACTATTGATGGTAGGGCACCCCTGTAATTCTAGTGACTCAGTGGCTTAGGCAGGAGGATGACACATTCAAGTTCAGCCTGGGTAACTTAGTAAGACCCTGGTTAAAAATAAGCCAAAATGGGGCTGGGGATGTATCTCAATGGTAGAGCACTCCTGAGTTCAATCCTTGGTACCTCAAATATATAAATAAAAAAATAAAAGCCCTGCAGTTTAATTATCATTTATTTCAGCACAAAGTCTGAATGTTCAATGATTAGGAAGGGTCATTTACTTTCTTCATAAGTTTACTAGTTTTATAACTTCAGGCAATTACTTGACCTGTCTCAGTCTCAGTTTCCCTAACTATTTGTAGTATGTGGTAGGTAGCCTCATAATGTTCATCTATATTCTGTTAAAACTCAAATTTGATAATCGAAAGAAAATCATAATCATTTCTACTTCTGATCTCTTTGGAATTTGCATCACCTTCTCTTACTCTTCAAGCTGCTATGTCATAGCCATATTATGATATGGTTTCTTGTCCCAGACTTGGGTGGCTTTTATCAGTAGCCTGAAAATTTGCCTCAAATTAGTATCTGTATTAACAGACACCTTGGATGAGAAAGTGAAATGTAGTATCAGACTGGCCAGGGTGTGAATACCCAATCACCTCAGTAATAGAGCTAAATTAAAGCTTGGGAGCCTCTGGGCATAAACTTTAAAATTGAATAATTAAAATTCAATCACTTTCCTGTCAGATTTATTAAGAAAGGCAGTACATAACTGAAAGAAATCATAATCAAGCTGTGTGTATACATAGAGCTATTGGATCAACATTTTAGACTTAATTAACCAGTCAATTCTTGTTTTTCTACACACATTGGTTGTTCTGAGTCGCTGGGTTGGTCATGCCAGTCAAAACAATAGTAAAATGACAATCAAATAATTGCAAATTTTCTCACCAAGTAATGGACTGGTTATTTTGAACACACACTCTCAGAGGCATTTAGTACTACTGAAAAGGAAATGAAGAATGATAGCAACTGCCATTTATTTAGCTCTTATCATGTGCATCTTTATTTAGCACTCAGATCAATCCTATGAGGCAGATCTTATTAGTATCTAATTTTAATAATGATGAAAGTGAGACGGTGAACTGAAATAACTTTCCCAAAGTCACAACAACTACCAAGTGCTGGACTTAGTATTGGACCCCATGTCTGTCTGACTCATTAGCTCATGATCTTCGGCTGTGCCAAACTCTTTCACTTGAAGTCAGTTGTCCACCTATGATTATATTCCTTCAATTCCATACAATTGTTACTAGCTTATAATATACTCACTTGCAGTTCTAAGTTTGTTTTATCTCTGAATGTTTGTCAGTTGATGGATACATATATATTGTATATTAACAACCACAATAGCCTCCGTTGCAGTATCTAATAAGTGCCAACCATGTGTCAATCTTGTTTCTAACTTTCATATGTAAATTATTTTTTTCTTTCTTTTTATTGTTTGTTCTATTTAGTTACACATGACACGAGAATGCATTTTGATTCATTGTACACAAATGGAGTACAACTTTTCATTTCTCTGGTTGTACATGATGTACAGTCACACAATTTGTGTAATCATACGTGTATACAGGGTAATGATGTTTGTCTCAATCCACCATCTTTCCTTCCCTCTGCTCCCTCCCCTCCCCTTATTTCCCTCTACACAATCCAAAGTTTCTCCGTTCTTCCCTAACCCTCCTGCCCCTCCCCCATTATGTATCAGCATCCATTTATCAGAGAAAACATTTGGCCTTTGATTTTTTGGAATTGACTTATCTCATTTAGTATGATATTCTCCAACTCCATCCATTTATATGCAAATGCCATAATTTTATTCTTCTTTAAGTCTGAGTAATATTCCATTGAGTATATATACCACACTCTCTTGATCCATTCACCTATTTAAGGGCACCTAGGTTGGTTCCACAATCTAGCTATTGTGAATTGAGCTGCTATAAACATTGATGTGACTGCCTTACTAAAATATGCTAATTTTAAGTCCTTTGGGTATAAACCAAGGAGTGGGATAGCTGGGTCAAAAGGTTTTCTGAGGAATCTCCACACTGCTTTCCAGAGTGGCTGCACCAATTTGCAATCCCACCAGCAATGTATGAGTGTGCCTTTCCCCCCCATCCTCGCCAATGCCTATTGTTGCTTGTATATTAATTCTTTAATCCTCCTCACAACAACCCACTGAAGGCAATAGTACCATCTCCATTTTACAGATGGAAGAACTGAGCCTTAGTGAAGCTAAGGAGTACTTGTTTTAAGATAGGGTTTGGAAAGCCTGACTGTGACCTGCTTTTATTCTTCCTGTGAGCTAAGAAGGGGTTCAGCGACAAAAAGAAAAAAAAAAAAAAAGAACTATGTGCCTCACAAAGACTAAACTATTTTTTATTTGTTCCTATTTACCTCTCTCCTCAAGTAACGTAGTAGAAGAAGGCCAGAAGTAGATCCTAATGGTCTGAAGCTCTCATCCTAGTTACCTTGCCAGTAATTATAAGGAGTGGAACAGTGAACTGGTTCTGGTCAATGAGGCTCAAGGAGGGTCTTCTGACTAGGTAATCTTTGGGATTCATTGTCATTACAAGGAAATATCATAAGACATATTTTCTCTTCTTCCTCTGGATGTCCAGTTGTCTTGATATGATACCTTGATGAGCTGATGACATTGCTGTGACCCTGAAGTAAGAGAAGCTGACATAGGACAGAGGGCAGTGAATTGTGAAGAATTTGAACCAATCCTTAGCATATCTTATTTGGAGGCTGCCCGATCTTGGGATTTCTTGTGGTTAAGCCA
Organism: Sciurus vulgaris; assembly: GCF_902686455.1. Classification (NCBI taxonomy): domain Eukaryota; kingdom Metazoa; phylum Chordata; class Mammalia; order Rodentia; family Sciuridae; genus Sciurus; species Sciurus vulgaris. The sequence continues at coordinate 10,736,260 of NC_136471.1, read as the reverse complement.
GTTTAAGAGTTAGGATTTTCTCAGCGAAGTATTGTATGTTTTTCCTCATATTCAGAATCTAGGGGATAAATGACATGAAAGTATCAGGGAGACTATCACAGAATATGGAGGGAATGGGAGTAGGGGAGAATAAGGGAAAGTAACGGAGTAGAGGTGATCAAAGTATGTTATTTGCATTTATGTCTATGTTGCACTCAAACTCATTACTTTGTATAATTAAAATGTATTAGTGAAAAATAAAACATAAATTATAAGTTTTTTCCAAACTTATTAAACCATAGACATTAAATGAGTAGTTTTGAAAAATAATAATTATATCTCAATAAAGCTATTTTAAAATAGTTGGGATTTTCTGACACACTGATCTCTGTGGATAATATTGTCCCCATTTTGGAACTGGTGAAATTGAGCACAATTTCTTTTGGCAGAGCTGGGATTTGAGTCTCAGTATTGTCTACTCTAAGGCATATGATTTTTTTAAGCTTTTAACACTCTGATTTGATAATTAGAAGAGAAAGGATAAGTTTTACATGCAAACTGATGCAGTCTATGCTCTTACATAACAGGAACATTTATGATGCCTACCCAGTTGACTTTTAGAAATTATAATACATTTCCCTGCCAGGCAAATATAATACTACAAAACACTCATATAAAAACACATTACTGAAGAAGCTGACAAATTGTACGTATTTCCTAAATATTTATTAATAATTTGAAATGTTTTAAAGATCAATCTGTCCTCACACTATGACAAAACTTCCATTAATATGCAGTGGCTCACAAGGCTGGGTTGACTCTGTAAAGTTAGCACTCTCCTTTCCCAGTGCATGGATGTTTGTCTCATGTTATAAAGTTGAATGTCATTTCATTCTATTTCATCATTAGAATGATGTTGTCCTAAATAGGAACGTACCAACATCCCAAAGTTTCTCAAATTCTGTTCTTTTGGCAGTACTATGTGATGCAATGTTGAAATGATAATTGTGACTTCCATTTTAAAATATTTTGCCTTATAAAAACTTAAAGCATCCATAATAGTCAAGATTTATGATTGTCAACAATCAAATGCAGAATAATACACAAATTTATCTATAAGTATAATTAACTATTTGAATTGGAAATCATAACCAGATATTCTTTTGTGATTAGTAGAATTTACCAGTTATTTTTATATACACACATGCACACACATGTATGTGTACACATTATATACATACACTTTCCTTGTTTCTTTGCAAACAGCTAATATTTGGAAACAAAGTTAAATATACAATATCAAGAACAGTATCCCAATATTTATTCATTATCCCAATCTATATATTTAGAAAGTAAAGATTTGTTGGATTTTAAAACTATTGTTTAGCAATGAGTTGAGTTTTCCATACTGCTGGAATTTGATAATTTCCATTTGTATGTGTTTATAACATCTGAAATTTAACTTGCACAGATTTATGACTTTTAAAATTTTAACATAGGGAAATTACCCTGAAATTTCTTTCAAGAATATGAATTTATATAAATGATTTTCTACCACAAATTAGTCCTAGATTTATCTTTTTTTTAGTTGCTTCATTTAAATTTCGCTTTGGGCTGAAAGTTTCAATCCTGGGCAGTGATGACATGAACTGTTAACCAAAGACATGGAACATGGCTCCCAGAAGCATGAAAAACAAAAAGGTTCAGCACACCATAATGCAAATGAATGGAAAAGAAGGGAAAGGAATCTGTGAATGTTTACTATAATTTAATGATCCTTGAAAACCATTTTTTCCCTTAGCCTTAACCAGCAACCAGTATGTCCAGAGAGTAAGAAAACATAAACACAGTGCTCTGCAAAAGGCAATATTTTAAAAGGCACACAGGATCTTCCTTGGTTGCTTTTTTTTAATATTGCATTTTATTTATTTTTATCGTTCCAGTTTAATACCAACCCAATGGTGTTTGACACAATTCCTGAAATAGATACAGATTGCTTACTGGAAACCTGTTTATTGACAGAAACTTAAAAAGTTTGAAAGGTGAGACTTTGGTTCTGAGAGTATTTTTCCTACAGTGTACTTAAAGTATCAAGGCACATAAGCACTGAGTACCTCCAGGGATAGAATTATAGGTACAGATACATTTAGATTTCTTTTTTACAAGATTTCCAGGAATATATTTTTTTTTCATTCATAGAACTTTTCTGAGGGCTTACAGGGCCAAATGAGAAATGTATGAACAGGATCACATGCTAGGCTAATGATCCAAATGTCTGGTTTTCTATTACTGTCCACAGCTGTGTCTAAGCATAATAAACTACCTTCTGTTGTCTGAAAGATATTAGAATCTCACTTGGGTGCCCCTTACATGAGCCCTCATTGTACCTTCTACTTCCCCTACGAGAAAGCTTCCCTGGCTACATTGTATGTACTATTCCATTATGTTGTTCAGCACTATGCCCCCAGTATTTCTGGCACGGAGGAGCCATTAAAAAAAATTGACACTGAAATGAACAGGTCTCCAGTCATCCTACAGTGTGTCATGAACCTTTTCAAAAACAAATTACTAAGTAGGCCATAGGCTTTTGAAATTGAATGAATAAAAATTGTCATCACAACAACAGGGGATGGAAATCACTTAAAGAAGCCAAGCCCCTCAGAATTCTGATTTCATTTTCTTCTCATTGATTTCTTAACATTTATTCAATCTTCAGTCATTACTTTAAATAACTTATAGCCTGGCAGGAAAGACAGACATTAAAGAAGCATGTGCAATATAAAATGATGACTATAATAATAGGGGAATTTAGGGCCATTGTACAAGTAGGAATCAGGGGGACGTTACCTATCCTAGCAGGTCAGCAAAGCTCCTATCTTAGTCTGTTTAAGGCTACTATTGAAATAAAGAACTTTAGAGTGGAAAATTTATAAATCACAGAAGTGAGATCAAGATCAAGGTACAAACAGATTTGGGTCATTTTTGTATGTGTACATGCATGCGTGCACGTGAGTGTACATATTACTCATATTCACTCATTTTCATCCAGTACATGAATGAATGATTCACAGTTTTCAGACCCATTCTTTGGAGAATGGGTTTTCAATGGCAGAAAATTGTACCATTGCATTTGAGCTCCCTTCAATGCAAATTAAGACCTAGAGTCATAGAAAAGCAGAGAATTAAACTCTTTTGAATTGTTCATACAACTCATTGAAGATGACATTTCCAATTGTTCTTATGACAGAAAAGACTTGGGAATTTTAAATCTACCATTACACCTCAAAGAGTTTCAGAGCAATAACTATTTTGGACTACTGTTCTTTTTTGAATGAAAGGAGGTTAACAGGTATTTTTCCAAGATAACTTATCTGATAGAAAACTGAAATCGATTAGCCAGAACACGTTGTTTAAATGATTGAACAAGTAACTGAATACAGAAACCCATGTCAAAAACCAGGAATAAGTGAATTGGGACATGTGACACATTTAAGAACTGGAAAAACTTAGGATAATATTATTAGTAGTCTTTTATTTCAGTTCCTTAAATAAAACACACTCTTTCCCATCTCAGGGATAACCCTTCAAGTGAGAGGCTCCTACTTTCCTTTATATGTCAGATTAAATGCCTCTTACTCTAGAGAAACCTGCCCTGATTCAGAATCATAAACTAACAAATGCTACTTATACATTTTGTTTCTCCAAGGTGTTGTCATAATTTTAATTTATCAATATATTTAATATCTTTTTCTTTCACTAGAATGTAAGGTTTCATAGTGTAGAGATTGTGTCTGGTTCACTGTTATGTATTCAACAAATAGCATGGATCCTGGAAAAGAGTAAGTAATCAATAAATATTTGAAGAAAATGAATAGATATGTGAATATATAAATGGAATTTTTTTCCGTGAATGAGTAAGAAGGTGGTTGGGGGCAAATTTCTGAGATTGTCAGTGCTGTGAAATGGTACACAGGGTTTCTTTCTGGGGTATTGAAAATGATGTGAAAATAATGGTAAATTTTCACTGACTCGTACATCTTAAAATGATGAGTTTTAAGATATATGAACTGTATTTCATTGTTTCTCAATCCATGAAGGAGACTGATGATTTTGATGATCTATCCACTTTAAATCAGTTGGAGGAGACTGACAGTCTGACTTATACACTGTTTTGGTAATCTTGAAGAAAATTACATGTTTTCATTATTTCCACTAAAAAGGTATATGGAGTGAATTTTACGAAAGACACTAGGAAATTGTTTTAGTGGTATGATAACTATTGCTTTAGGATTTTTGTCACCCAGCCTAGATTTGAAAAATCCCTGTACTGGTGTGATATTCATCAGAACCTCAGTGCATCACTGTTTAAGCTCTCATGATATCAAGTGCACATGAAGCAAGATAAACTACAAAGAATTCAAGTATTAATTCACTTCCTGACTTCATTCCATATCCACTTTTGTATCAGGAGCCAGTTCCACATGCATGGAATCATTGGTGAACCAGACTTCCTGCTCTAGAGTCTTCCATCTTGCCTTCAGGAAGACGGAAGATTTGCCTTTCCTTCTCCCTAATCTGCTTTTCTCACTGTCGTTCAGCCTGATTGCGGAAAGATTTTCAAAGTGAAATCAAAGAGGCAAACTCAGACCCAGGCCTGGCTTGGCCATGGGAAGGTACAATTTTGATTTTAGATACTCATTGTTTACTCAAGTAACTCAGTACAAGCCACTAGCCTTATATGCCAGGTGTTAGAACCTGGCGAGGAACGCACAGAGCATGGGACGACAATTATAAAGAACATTCCAGCTCTCTTGAGGAAAGCAAGCAATTGTTCAGTACCAGGAAAGAACCGAATCACAAATTCATAGAAGAAAATTTCTCTGGACTCTGAGGGTAGGGAATTGTCTTGTTTATGTACTAATTTCTAACACTAGCTCTTATACTGTGCAATTGTTAATCAATGCCTCATTTCACTCTTGAAAGTGTCCTGGTCACTTTAGCTAAGAACCATACCTGACATATGACAACACACAGAGATTCTTTATTATTATTATTCCAAGTGGTGCCTGGTTCTCTGTTCCTTTTAATAACTTTAAGCTGTTATCATTGTTAAAATTATTATTTACCTTATCACCAGTAGTTTATATAAATCATTTGAATTTTATGGTCCATGTAAATATATAATGAGACAACACTGAAATGGTTAACAACTATTATAGGGCTATAGCATAATTATCTCAAGCTTCTATATTGTGCTACACTATTTCTCCTTTCCCTGAAGACTGTTAAATGATTTATAATTTTTTCCTTCCTTTGTGGCATATAGTGATCTTACTTTGTAATGCCACTTTAGTCATATTCATGGGGATGTAACACACTCATTTATAAGAAATTTCTTCAAAAAATGCAGCACATGGAATCCATTATCATAGTTTGTTTTTGTGGACTTTTAAAAAATTATAAATAAGGAAAAAAGGAATAACAATACTGATTTCTTCAGTAGTAGGTAGTCCTAAAAACATCTGTTTTACAGACCACAGGAGAACATCCTGTTCACACAACACAGGACAGAACTCCATGTAGGCCTCCTTCCAGGGGCCCACAGGAATGAGGTGTAGTTTTGCATTCCTAGGGATGTTGAACATTTATTCACATATTTGTTGGCCATTTATACTTCCTTTTAAAAAGTATTAGTTCATTTGCCCATTTATTTAATTGGGTTGTTCGTTTTTTTGGTGTTAAAGTTTTTGAGCTCTTCATATAGTTTGGATATCAGTTCTTTGTCAGAAGAGTAGCTGGGAAAGATCTCCCATTCTGTAGACTCTCTTTATGCTCATGATTGTTTTCTTTGTTGTGCAGAAACTTTTTAATTTGATGCCACCCTACTTATTGATTTTTGGTTTTATTTCTTGTGCTTTAGGAGTCTTATTAAGGAAGTGTGTTCCTGTGAAAACATGTTGGAGTGTTGAACCTACATTTTCTTCTAGCAGGTGCAGAGTTTCTAGTCTAATTCCTGGGTCTTTGATCCACTTTGAGTTTGCCTTAAGGACATAAAGATCTAGTTTTATTCTTCTACATATAGTTATCCTATTTTCCAAGCTTCATTTGTTCAAAAGGCCATCTTTTCTCCAGTGTATATTTTTGGTGCCTTTGTTAAGGATGAGATGACTTATCTGTATGGGTTTGTAGCCATGTTTTTTTCAAGGGCAGGAGTAACATTCCTGTTCCTATTTCTACTCTTTTTTCCCCCATCCCCGGGGCAAGGCAAATGGCAAAGTACCAATTTCACATATACTTTCAAATGAAAGAAATGATGGATGCAAATTGGGACACCCAGAGCTAAGGATATAGTTCAGTGGTAGAGTACTTGCCTAACATGTGTGAGGTCCTGAGTTTGATACCCAGCACTGCAAAAAACAAATAAATAAAAGTAAATGAAAAATAAAAGAGAAGAAGAAAGGAAAAAAATGTGACAACTACTGCTCTTATTATCTATGGGTAGCTTTTTAGCTGACTTTTTAAACAATACTTGTTTGACTCAGTATATTCACACACATGTATAAAATCAATGTAATAAATTTAAAAAATGCAGAAAAATATTAAATAAATACCACAAAATAGTACCTCTGTACTTCATATTTGAATATCTTTCCTTCCCTACTTTTGGTCAGTTTCAGCTAAAGGTTTATCAATTATCTTAATTTTCTCAAAGAAATAAATTTTAGCTTTGTGGATTTAGTCTATTTTCTATTTAAAAAAAATTTTCTGTTGCACTGTTTCCTGTTTTGTAATGTGCATCTGTTAGATTATGTTTTAGTCAGCTATTTCGCTGCTGTGACTTAAAGACCCAACCAGAACAATTATAGAGGAGGAAAGGTTTATTTGAGGGCTCACAGTTTCAGAGGTCTTGATCCATAGAAGCCCGGCTCCATTCCTTAGTCCTCAGTGAGGGTGAACATCATGGCTAAAGAGAGTGGCAGAGGGAAGCAGCTCATATCATGATGATCAGAAAGGAGGGAGGGAGGGAAGAAGAGAGGGAGAGAGAGAGGGAGAGGAGAGAGAGAGAGAGAGAGAGAGAGAGAGAGAGAGATTACTTCACTCTCCAAATATAAATATATACCCCAAAGCCACACCCCAATTCCCACCTTCTCCAGCTACACCCTACCACTTCAGTTACCACTCAATTAATCCCTATCAGGGGATTAAATCACTGATTGGGTCAAGACACTTACAACACAATCATTTCTCCTTTGAACCTTCTTGTACTGTCTCACACATGAGCTTTTTGGGGATACCTCACATCCAAACCATAACTTTCCACCCCTGGTCCCCCAAAGCTCACATTCATTTCACAATGCAAAAGACATTTCTCCATTTCCAATAGTCCGCATAGTCAACAGTTCTGAGACTGCTCAAAGTTCAAGTCCAAGATCTTCTCTGAGGCTCAAGGCAATCTCACATTGTGAGCTTCTGTAAAAAAAAGCAATTTACAAGTATCCAATATAGAATGGTACTGAGTAAACATTTCCATTTACAAAATTAGGGGCATAGAAAGAAGGGGTGGGACCCAAGCAAGACCAGTTTCCAGCTGGGCAAACAGGTCCTGTAGCTCCATGTCCGGCATCTGGGGCACATGGCATGGTGATGTCCTCTCTGAAGGGCTTGTGTAGCTCCACCCCTGTGGCCTTGTTGGTTGCAGCCCAAGTGGCCTTTCTTGTGGCTTGGCTGTGCTCAATTCCTACAGCTTTCCTAGGACCATGTCCCAAGTTACTGGCATTGCTTAATCTCGGGGGTCTCCGCTGTGGCTTCAGCTTCTTCCTCAATCTCTACACCTTGCCTTTTCAGGGGTGCCCACAGGGACTCTGACCCTGCTGCACTTTGCCTGGTCTCCCAGACCTTCCTCTGAAATCGGGTGGAAGACTCCATGAACCCTTAAATAAAATCTTCGTCCTCTACAGTGGTGCTGGTTGGGTCATTTAGTCGGAGCACCAAAATAGATGACTAAAACAAGTTATTATTATTTTTTAGATATTTCTTCTTTTTTAATGTAGATGTTTACAGCTATAAATTTTCCTCTAAGCATTGCTTTTGTGCACGCAACAAGTTTTGTTATGTTTATCTTTGATTTTTATCACAATTGATTTTTATTTTCATATTTATTACCACTTTTTTAATAGTGTTCTATTAAATTTCCACATATAATTCTTATTCAAATTTCTTTCTTTTATTAATTCATAATTTCATTCTATTGTTCAGAGAGGATACTATATATGATTTTGAATATTTTAATAATATTAAAGGTTATTTTATGAGTTATTATGTGTTCTATTCTGGAGAACTTCATGTGTACCTCAAAACAATGTTTATTGTGCTATTGTTTGCTGTAATGTTTATTAGATCTTTTTGGTTATAGCATTATTCAAGTTTTCTACTTCTTTATTGATGTATTGCTTAGTTATTTTAAGCAATATTGAGAGATGGGGATTTAAATCTTTAACAGATCTTTTCCATCAATTCTATCAGTTTTTACCTTAATTTGGGTATGTACCTGTTTATCATTTTAATATATTTCTGAATATTTGATTCTTTGTAACTACAAACTATCATACTTTACTTTTTAGAAATTTATTTTGTTAGGTATTCATTTAAACTCCTGCTCTCTTGAGGTTGCTGATTGCATGATTTATTTCCCATTATTTTAAAATTTATTTGTATTTTGAATCCAAATATTATCTCCTGTTTCTAGCATATAATTGCATTTTGGTTTTTATCCATTCTGTTACTCTCTGAAATTTTATTTTATTGGTTAATCTATTCACATTTAATATTTTATCTTTGGATTTTATTTTCCATGTTTGTATCTGGTTTTGTTTCTCTCTTCCTCCTTTATTTTCTACTTTTGCATCATATGAACTTTTCCTAGAGTAATATTTTACTTTATATGATCACATTGCATTTTTCTTAGCAGTTTTAGTAGGGATTATCAATTCTATCAGAATCTACTTCAGATTTATAGTGACTGAATTCTACTTTGACATAATATTATACAGCTCTTTTCCTTTCTCCATCTCATACCATTACTGTAATATATATGTGTACATATGTATATATATTAAAAACTCAACAATACATTATAATTATCACATTATATGAGTTTTGTCTTATAAGGTAACTGAGAGAAGAAAATATTATATTACATTCCTTTTATATTTATAGCTCTCTTCACTTCAACCTGTGGAGTTACCATCCCTTATCATGTCATTATTGCAATGTAAATTGATCTCACACACTGCCTTTATGCCATTATTATCATATAGAATACATTTTATATGTTGTAGATGCATAGATATCATTAAATTTATAATATTTTATTCAATTGCTTTATAAATCAGTTAAGAGAAGATAGAAGAAAATGTAATTATACTGACTTTGTCTTCTGTTCATGGATTTGAATTTCCATTTGGGTTCACTTCCTTTAAGCTTGAAGAATTTCCTATTCTATTTTTTCTTAAAAAGGGTCTGTTAGCAACAAACACTAATGTTTTTTGTTTATCTGGGAATGTCTTTATTTTATCTTCATTTGTGAAAAGTTGTTTTTCTGGATATAAGATTATTCATTGATTGTTTCTTTCAACACTTTGTGTAGGTTATGCCAGTGCCTTGTGGTGTCCATTGCTTATTGTGAGAGTCAGGTATGTTTTTCTTGGAGTTCTCTTGTAACTGATGAGTCTCTTTTGTCTTGATGCTTCCATAATTTTCTGTCTTTTGACTAATAATGTCTTTTGTCTAATAATGACTAATAATAGATATAGACTTCTCCTTTGATTCTATGTATGATATGTCAAACTTTTTGAACTCATAGTTTTCTACAAATTTGGGAAGTTTTAAGGTATTATTACTTCTGCTCTTTTTCCAATACCATCTTCTGCTACTTCATTATATGTACATTTTTGTGTTTAGTGATGTCCTACATTTCTCAGATGTGTGATTTGTTTTCATTTGCCTTGCTTTCTGTTTTGTAGAGTTCATAATCATTATTACTATTCCATTCATTCACAGATTTGTTTGTATTACATCTCTTTAGTAAGTTTACCATTTTAGTAATTGTTCTTTTTAACTCTAAAATTTATATTCAATTGTTTTTATGTTTTCTATCTACTGGTATTCTCTATTCAATGAGATGTTGTCATCATGCCTTTCCTTCATTTTTTAAAGATTGTTTTAGTCAGTTTTTTCATCACTGTGGAAAAAAGGCCTGACAGGAACAATTAGAGGAAGAAAAGTTTATTTGGGGTTTATGGTTTCAGAGGCAAAAGTCTAAAGATGACTGACTCCATTGTTCTGGGCCCAAGATGAGGCAGAACATTGTAGCAGAATGGTGTGGAGGAAAAAAGCAGTTGAGGACATGGCAATCAGAAAGCAGAGTGAGAGAGGTCCACTCATCAGGGACAAAATGTAAACCACAAAGGCATGCCTCCCCAGTGACTTACCTCCTCCAGCCACATCCTATCTGCCTATAGTTACCACCCAGTTAATCTATATCAGTGGATTAATCATCCATTGATTTAGCTAAGGCTCTCATAACCCTGTTATTTCACTCCAAAAATTCTTAAATTGTCTAACCTGAGCTTTTAGGGAACACATTATATTTAAATCATGACAGAAATGGTTTCCTTCAGATTTTAAGACCATATTTATAACAGGAACTAGAAAATTTTCTGTTTAGTCCAAAATCTATTTCTAATCAGAGATAACTTCTTTGTTTTTTTGGATATGGCTTATATTTTTCAGTTTTTAAATTGACAAATATTATATATAGTAGAATGTAATATTTTAAAATATGATTATATTGTAAAACGAGTAAATCAATCTAATTAACATTTTCATCACCTCAGATACCATTTTGACAAATACATTTAAAATGTGTTCTTTCAGTAATTTTTAAAGTGTATAACACATTATTATTTATTATAGTCACCATTCTATGGAATAGATCACTAAAATTTATTTCCCTATCCTAACTGAAACTTCATGCCCTTTGATCAACATCTTCCCAAAGCCTCTTGTAACCATCACTATTCTTTCTACTTCAATGTGTTTGGTTTATTTAGATTCCACATATAAGTGAATGTGTTCATCAGCTTTTCATTGCTATGACCTAAATAACCAAGAATAACTTAGAGGATGAAAAGTTCAGTTTTGCTCACAGCTTCAGAGGTTTAATTTTTTGTGGGCCAACTCCACAGCTCTGAACCCAAGATGAGACAGAACATCATGGCAGTAGTGTGTGGTGGAGAAGCACTGCTCCATTCATGGCAGCCAGAAAGTTTGTGGGGGGTACTGCAAGGAAGATGAGCCCTTCCAGGTCATGCCCACAGTAACCTACCTCCTGCAGGCACCCCTGCCTTCCTGCAGTTACTTCTGAGTAATGTTGCATTAACACAGGAGGTTTGCACGAAACCCCTCATATTTAAACTATAACAGTGAGATCATGTGCCTGAGTTATTTCACAAACCTCAGACATGCGAAGCAAACACTATAACACTGAGTTGCATTCCCAGTCCAGTTATTTGCTTTTTTAACAGAATTTCCTGCACTGTCTCTGGCAACTTCCGTATTCTGTATAGTCACTGAAACTTATGTTCAGTTTGTAGTTTAGCTTAGTTTATGATTTCTTGTGGGTAACCCTTATTTCTGCCTGACTTTAGTGGTTTGAAAACAATTGATCCGAGTCTTTTTTTAATCAAATAGCTTGAGTCAGTAAGTCTTCCATCTTTTGCCTGTGAATTTGCGTGCAGCTTGAAGATGCATTTCATACTTTAGAAAGTTTTCAAGGATTTTTTTCAGCTTTTGGTCTCCTCAGGGCCCTCTTAGTTTTCTTATGTATTTTTGCACAGTCTCTCAGTTAGTTGGGAATATGTGGAGACCGTGTGTTCTCTCAAGTGTCCTCTATTCATGCATGTAGCCTTTTAGTCAACCAAAGTTATTGAAGCAACTTGGGTTTTCTTGGGGCTCTCCTGTGTGTTTGGATAAGCTGGTCAGGTGTATGTGAAATGTTTATCTAGCCTTTGTATGGCTTACTCATTTCCCAGATCCCCCTGTTAAATTTGTGGCTAATCTTCCAAACTGCTGCCTGCTCCAACTGGGAATGCAACCTCCTGTTAGCAAAGCTACAGACTTGTTTTATTTGGTACTGGGTTATGGGTTTTCCACCCTGTGCTGCAAATCAAGTCATCCCCTATTAGCAATAAAACTACTGTTTCTCATAGCCAACCCTGTCCTGGTATCACTCCTGTTCTCACCCATTTCATGAGGGATGGAGGAAGTCTAATACCAGACCTCCATAGACTCACAGTTTTTTTTGGTTTTCTGAAGATTTTTATGAATAAACACTTTTCAATTTGTTGTTTAAATCATGACAAATTCCAGAAACTTTAAATGATTCCTCTCAAGCATTTTTCCAATTTTGAGGTTTTTTGGGTTACTTTCAACCCATTCACTCCTACTTAACTATAAGCAGTTAAGCAGACCTCTCTCACTCTGCTTTCTGATTGCCATAAGCAGTTAAGTAGGAATGAATGAATTGAAGTCATATTCTGGAAATGATTTATAACCAGATATTTTTGATGAAGTTTGCATTATTATAAATTCATTCAAACATGTTTTTTGATAACTACATGATAGTTCTTGGTATTAAGCCATTAAAATTTATTTCTTAAAGCATCTATCATTGCAACTTAGGTTAAAATTTTTGCCTTAATAAACCACCATTAATATTTATGCATATGAGTTTCTCTTTCCTGAAGTCATTTCCTTAATCAGAATTATTGAGTAGAAAATATAATTTTTCAAAGGAAGGAGATACAAACTGCCAATATTTTTGAAAAAACCATAATAATTTATTCCTCTAGTACTGTAGGAGAGTGACACACTACAACATTACACATATTGAGAACTAGCATTAAAAATATATGAACTTTGATAACTAGATTATTGCAAAGATCTGGCACTTTTTGAGTTACTTTTCAGCTGACTCTGTAATTGTTTATTTTGGATTAAGGGATACTTTCTCTTTCCTTTGACTACTTCATTCATTACCTTTTTTATAGCTAACCAGCTTATCATTTCACATCATCACAACATCTACACTCCTTTCTCTTTCCAATGGAGCCATTTTTAGAAATGGCATTCTCATTATCAGTTCTCCATGACTATAAATTGATTTATCCAATTCCTAAGGTTTAGATTTTAATTAGGTAACAGGAACATCTTTTGACTTTCAAGGACTACAAACTCAAAGTTCCTTTGCAAAGTAGTCATCTAATTTTTACAAATTTTGTGGAGAGGAAAGGTGGAAAATACATTGGATTTTGGAACAGTTTACTCTTTTTTTAATAATTTATTTATTTTGATTCATTGTAAACAAATGGGGTACAACCTATTTCTCTGGTTTACATGAAGTAGAGTCATACCATTTGTGTAATCATACATGTACATAGGGTAATGATGTTTGTCTCATTCTGTTATTTTTCCTTCCCCACCCCTCTCACCTTTCTTTTTCCTCTATACAATCCATCCTTGCCTTCCTCCCACCCCCTCCATTATGTATCATCATCCACTTATCAGAGAGATCATTCAGCTGTTGGTTTTTTGGGATTAGCTTAACTCACTTAGCATGATATTCATCAACTTCATCCATTTGCCTGCAAATGCCATAATTTTATTCTTCTTTATGGCTAAGTAATATTCCATTGTGTATAAATACCACAGTTTCTTTATCCGTTCATCTATTGAAGAGCATCTAGGTTGGCTCCATAGCATAGCTATTGAAAATTGAACTCCTACTTCCATTGATGTAGCTGTGTAACTGTAGAATGCTGATTTTAAGTCCTTTGGATATAGGCCAAGGAGTGGGAACATTTTACTCTTATCATAATACTTTCTGAACAGAGACTAAAACACTTTTGACTTTGTCCACTGTAGATATACATTGTGTAAACCTGACTTTGAAACTATCTGAACATTATTTCTACAGCCTTTTTCCAAGAGAGATTTTACCTGTTCATTCTTCTTTAGCTATGATGGATTGAATTCAGAAAGACAATGACTACAGACTGTATCATAGCACTTTACCTAAACTGGTAACAATGTCAATTATGTTGATTCAGAAATGTCCAGTAATATTTATTAAACATCTTCAACAATGTGACTTTCCTTTCATAATTAAATGTCTATATGCTATTTCTACTTCTTTTGTTCTAGTACAGTTCATTTACCTTGCAATAGCCAGAGTGACCATTTAAACATTCAAATTATATGATACTCCTTCTTAAAATGATTTACTAGGTGCTAAGTTAGTGACCACAAATTTCTACCATCCCAGTATGTAAAACTGTTTACAATGTCTTTGGCACTTTTTCTATTAAGAGATAATATTTTCTCTATCCCTTAAAACTAGTAGCTATCTGTCTTTCTTTGTGCTAACAAATGTTATAGAAATGGTATTATGAATGTTCAGGCGATTTGGCATAAAGTTGGTTTACAGTTTCTGTATTCACCTTCATAGAATTCTACCTTCAACATGGAAGGAGGCTTGTCTGGTTATTGAAGGATAAAAGACCATGTTGAAAGTGACAGAGGCCTTAGAACCAACAGTCATTAGAAAGTGCCAGGGGAATGAAGAAATCTTGGACCCTCAAAGTGATTCCTTTCTACAGCTGAATACTTTCACATGAATAAGCCATGGAAAAAACAACGAAGGAACTAACTCACAAAATTAAGAGAAATAAATACATCAGTTTAGTTGTATGTCACTAAATTTGGGGCTATTCACGTTTCTGCTGCAGAAATAGCTAACTGATAAAAACAACTTCTCAATTTTACTTTGTATTTCATTTTAATTTCATACCTTCTCCAATAAGACCATTATCTATTATTTTTTACCACATAATATCTCTTATTCAATAATATATTTACTATCTTTATCATGAGCCAGTTACTTGTAAAATCCTGAAAGATAGAATCATCCTTGATTCCTATTAGCATGCCTGTTTTCTTGTCAATGATCCTATTGTAGTCAGAGAATAGAATGTGAACCATGATCTCACAAATAAAAATAGGCCACAATGTCAGGAGACTCTGTCCTCAAATCATTCCTACCAACAATGAAACTCAAAGCACATACCTCTTGATAGTTGGTCATCACAGGGAATCTGAACATTGCCAAGATTTGAGATCATGACAATATTTAGTTTTATGAGGATATGAGTAAACATGCATTCAGATACTGGTTCTGGAGGGTAATTTGGTAAATCTATTGAAATTCTATATATAGTATTCTCTCTTACATAAATAACTTATTTTAGGATAGTCATCCTAATAAAATAAATGAAAAGAGGAGCAAAGATGCATTCATATCACAAGGATTTTATATTAACAATGAATTTGAAACAACTATGTCTATCAATAGGAATTCATTATAAAAATTGTTAACATTAATGTGATGAAAAGGAGGTAGCCATTAAAATCTTGACATAGAATAAGGCCCATGATAGGTTGTTAAGAGAAAAAAATAAGAGTAGTAGAATATGAAATGTTTGCTATTTTTATTTTTATGCATACACCAATTTATCGTTGTTGAGCAAAATTGCAGCTAAGAAAGATTTTTATTAAAAAGCAGACCTGCTGCTAATGAAAGAATGGCAATTTATTTTTTCTCATCCTTGACTATCAGAGGATCCGGGGGATGCTGTGATCAGATAGGAGAGTTATATACATATGTAAATGTGCCACAGGGAATTTCACCCTTATGTATAAGTAAAAGGAACCAATTGAATATAAATAAATGAGCAAAATGATGTCTAGCAGAATAGAGTAAGAAGAATAGGGAAGTGGAGGGAGGATGGAAGCAATAGGGAGGGTGAATGGGGTTGTGTGACCATGAACTGAAATCAATTTCCATGCATGTATGCATTCATCAGAATCCAACTACTGTGTATAATTATAAAGTGCTAATTTAATTAAGTATATCTTTTCATTGGTAGGAGGTGAACTGTCCCAAGTTTCATGTTTTCAGACCAGATTCTTTTGAGGTGACCCTTTCAGAGGGTTGAGCCGTTGACTATAGGTGTAGTGATATTGAATAGCTAGTTGTTAAGTGTTTTCAATCCCCATTGTAATTCCTTTTCATTATCCTTTCAAATTCAGCCAGGTTTTGCCAGTTTTTACTCCCTGGTTTAATGGTTGTGCTTTGGGAAAGTTAAGAAAGGGCATATGGTCATGTCTATGAGGAAGGCCTTAAGGAACCAATTAATAGGTCACAGGGTGAAATGCAGGGTGTGGAGCAAAAGTTCCTATTAAGCTGTTGACTGAAATGATATGCAAGACAGATGTGCCATTCATTCTCTGTCCCCAAAATGTTGAGTGATGTTATAGTTTAGATATAAGGTTATGATATGGTTAGATATAAGCTCATGTATGAAACACTGCATTAATGTTCAAAGGTGAAATGATTAGATATAAAAGTTGTAACTAATCAGATTAATCCATGGATATGAATACACGGGGTGGTAATTTTAGTCAGGTGGGTCACTAGGTATGTGACTTTGGGGTTTATATTTTGTCCTTGGTGAGTAGAGCTAGTTCTCTCTCTCTCTCTCTCTCTCTCTCTCTCTCTCTCTCTCTCTCTCTCTCTCTCTCTCTCTCTCTCTCCTATTTCCTTTTCTTGCCATGTCCTGAACTGCTTTTCTCTGCCACGCTCTTTTGCCATGATGTTCTGCCTAGAGCTATGGAGTTAGCAAATTGTGCACTGACCCTCTGAAACTATGAGCCGAAATAAACTTTTAATTCTATAAATTGTTTTTGTTGGTTATTTTGGTCACACAAAAAGCTAACTAAAATGAGTGAGGAGAAATTAATTAAATAAGTAAATAAATAAAATAAAGTCAAGTTGGATGGGACTCAATTTTCCCTGGGGATACTAAAAAGAGGTATACCTCCAATACATGGGAGAATTTGAAGACAAAAATAAAGACCAAAACAGATAGAAAAATAAACAAAAAAGAGAGAAAAGATGACTCAAAGTTAGTCATCATTAAAAAATGCCTTATAGGGGCTGGGGTTGTGGCTCAGTGGTAGAGCACTTGCCTGGCACATGGAGGTACTGTGTTCGATTCTCAGCACCACATATAAATAAATAAATAAATAAATAAATAAATAAAGTGAAGGTACTGTATTCATCTATAACTAAAAAAATTTTAAAAATTAGTTACATTTTTGTGTGTATGTTAGAGCATATGTATTAGAAAACATTTTATTTTTTATATTCATGGTAGTTTACTGCAGCAGTATTTGCAAAAGAAAAAATTGGAAGCAATCTACATAGCCACCAATGGACTGGTTATTAATAAATTTTAGCACATAAACACAATTGAGGAATTGACCACTATCACTGAAAGTATATTCTGAGTCATGAGCGATAGTTTGAGCTCCCTATGAAAAATATTTGAAGCCCAGATTTGTGAGAAGTGTCCCCCAGAAAAATAAACATTACTTAGGTATAAGTATGGGAAGTAGAACTAATTTTATATGAATTTTCTAGGAATGGCATGATTCTTCTCCACATCTAATATCAAATATTTGTAGAAAATGTGTATTATGAGAAATACTATTATTGAGAATCTCCCTTTAATGGCCCATACAGCTTGGTATCTCCCTATGAATTTTTGTCTAATTCTCCTGTGTCTCCTCAACACTGCCTATTATACAGTCTCTTAGTTGAGACAGAAGTTAAGTCAGCTACTCACCAGCAATTTGGCAGCACGGCGTAGGAGCAGGGCTTGGTACTTAAATACAGGCAAGAGCTGCAGGAGAACCTACTGTGGAATTTCTGAGCATGGACTTTTGGCTTGGCAAACAATCACACAATGAGAAAATATACAGAAGTGAATAATAAAATGGGCATGGAAAATTGTTTAATGATTAAATATTAACAAAATAGGAAAGATGACTTTAAACATATAGACATACAATATGTATCCTTTTTTTCTTTTTCTTTCTTCATTTATTGTTTTTTTTTAATTAAAAATCATAAATTTACGTAGGGTAATGTTGTTTGATTCATTCTGTTATTCTTTCCCTTCCCCCCACCCCTCCCACCCCTCTTTTTCCTCTATACAGTCCTTCCTTCCTCCATTCTTACCACCCTCCTTATCCCTAACCCTAAACCTAACCCTAACGTTAACCCCTCCTACCCCACCCTTATATGTCCTCATCCGCTTATCAGCGAGATCATTCGACCTTTAGTTTTTTGAGATTGGCTTATCTCACTTAGCATGATATCCTCTAATTTCATCCATTTGCCTGCAAATGCCATAATTTTATCATTCTTCATGGCGGAGTAATATTCCATTGTATATATATGCCACAGTTTCTTTATCCATTCATCAATTGAAGGACATCTAGGTTGGTTCCATAATCTGGCTATGGTGAATTGAGCAGCTATGAACATTGATGTGGTGTATCTCTGTAGTATGCTGATTTTAAGTCCTTTGGGTATAGGCCAAGGAGTGTGATAGCTGGGTCAAATGGTGGTTCCCTTCCAAGCTTTCTGAGGAATCTCCATACTGCTTTCCAGAGTGGCTGCACTAATTTGCAACCCCACCAGCAACGTATGAGTGCACCTTTTTCCCCACATCCTCGCCAACACCTATTGTTGCTTGTGTTCTTGATAATCGCCATTCTAATTGGGGTGAGATGATATCTTTGCCACTCATACTTGAGATAGAGTGCTAATTTCCAGAATCTATAAAGAACTCAAAAAACTCTATACCAAGAATACAAATAATCCAATCAACAAATGGGCTAAGGAAATGAACAGACACTTCACAGAGGAAGATCTACAAGCAATCAACAGATATATGAAAAAATGTTCAACATCTCTAGTAATAAGAGAAATGCAAATCAAAACTACCCTAATATGTATCCTTGAATGTGCATAAAACAATGGGAGCCAGGTATTGTGGCTGTAATTAAGCAACTCAGGAGGATGAGGCAGTAGGATCTCATGTTTGAAGCCAGGTTCAGCAACTTAGAAAGATCCTGTCACAATAAAATTAAAAGGTCTGAGGATGTAGCTGGGTAGTAAAGTGACACTGGAGTTCAGTCCCCAGAACAGAGAAAGGGAGAGAGAGAAAGAGAGAGAGAGAGAGAGAGAGAGAGAGAGAGAGAGAGAGAGAGAGAGAGAGAGAGAGAGAAAGAAAAGGAAAGGGGCATAAGAATGAGAAATAATATTAAGTAACACCCTTTATATCCCAAGCACTGTACTTAATAGGTGATAAATATTATTTAGTTTAAATCTTTAAACAAATCTGAGAATCTAGATTCAGTTGTTCTGTTTCACACACACAAAAAATGAAGCTGAGAGAAGTAAAGCATCTTTCTCAGAGTTTCATAGATCACTGAATTCTTTGAGGCAATATTCAAAATTAGCTATCTCTAACTCCATTTTTTCTTTGTATTACATTATACTCCTTTGGAAATTCAATGCCAAAGAAAGGCAAAAAGAAGAAATAGATTTATGGTCAAGAATACTATGTGAACATATATACTTGTCTTCTTGCCTTTCATGTTTTCAATGAAATGACCAAAGAAATAAAAACTATGATGAAATCTTTTTAATTTAGTTTATGTAAGAGCTAGTTGGATGTTTATGTTTCTACCTAATATTGAGACTTTAAAATGTTTCTTCAACTTGAATAAATTAGAAAATCACATTTATCCTTTAAAAGAAAAAAATAATTTATCATCAAGAATACATTTATTAAGAAATCAATATCTCAAGTCCAACTGCCTGGGTTCAAATATTATCTCCTCCAATCACAAATTTTATAGCTTTTATCAAGTTACTTAAGTGTTCCTTGTCTTTTCTTCAACATATGTAAAATGATGCTGTTATGACAGTCAAATAAATTAATGTTTGTGAAGAGCTCAGAATGGTACCTGAAGCATAGTTAATATACATATTAAAAACAAATTAAAAAGTATTTTTATGACAGTTGCAGGCAAGAAGGTAAAATTAGCATTAAAATCTAATTATTGCTCTTTTGAACTCCCATCATAGAGACTGTTAAAGGCTGAATAATGGATCCTGAAGATACGTATTCATTCACTTTCAAAAAACTGCAAATGTTACCTTATATGGCTAAAAGAACATTATATATTTGATGAAGTAAAAGATTTTGGAATGCACAGATAACTTTAATGATCCATAGGGGTCTAAAGTTAAATACAGGTGTCCTTAGAAGAGGTGGTCATGGAGAGTTTTGAAAACAAAAGGGGAAGAAGTCTATGACATGATAGAAAAGGGTGGAGGGATCAATATGATCAGGAGCTGAAGAGGCAAGTGATGAGGACAGTTTGTGAAACCTGGCAAAGAAAAAGAGATGGATTCTCCCATAGATATTTCAGTGGGAGCACAATCCAGATGAAACAGTAATTTTGGTCTATTGAAACCCATTTCAGACTTCTGACCTCAACTATTATGAAAGAATAAATTTGTGTTGTATTAATCATTCAGGTTTTTGTACTTTGTTACAGCAATCATAGAAATCTATCACAACGAATGAAAGCATAGATAATTGGAGGAAAATCTGAAATAGTATGCTAAAGACTAGGGAAGGGTAAATGCCAATTTACATTTGATATAGTAGAGATGATATAATAGAGATGTGATATGTTTAAAGGGAGATATGGGACCGACTTTTGAGCCACATCTAATAAAAGACTTCTCGAATGATATTGATACCTCTCATTTCATGTGGGTCACATCTAGAGATGAAAGCATGCTATTGGAATTTTATAGTACTTCACCTGAATTTCCTCTCAACAATATGAACAATCCAACCCAATCTGGAATCTAGTAGTACCACTTGGTGCCACCAGACATAGTTCCTGGAAAAAAACTTGTTTAGTAAACAACAATCTCTGTGAGAGTAGCAGCAGGATTGGATTGAGAGTTGAACATTGTTTACTGATATAATCTTAGAAAAACAGGTTCTTTCACACTTATGAAAGTCTTTGCTGGACGTACTCTTGTTTCTATCATGACACTTTTACCAATGAACTAGCTCTCTGAATTAGAAGAAGAAATTTCTAGTAAACATTATTTTCCCTCTACTCATACATTGAAAATTTGGCAGAGACCCAGTCTATTTTTCCAAAAGATTCCTCTCAAATCAACTACACTGATAATAAAAGAGCCATAGCTAAAGTCTTTTAGTAAGCTTCTGGAAGTAGTAGTTGTAGGCAAAAGTTATTTCTCTCTCACATTCCAAAAGAGCTCAAAGAGATGTTGAAATTTTTATCACAGATAATATTGAGTGAATGTGTAGCATATAACACTGAAAAGAAATTCACTGGTTCATTCCATGCTGCCTTTTCTCTTGTTTTAAGTGTTTCCAGCATATTTTAAGTGTATGATTGACCTTCACAATGAAAAGTGGCATTGAATTAACAGCTCCTGACATCAACTAAACCAGTGAAGAGTAAAAGAGCAGAAACTGGCAAATTCACAAAAAAGTAATCCTTTGAGAAAGCCATTGGACAAATACAAGAGGAGTTTCTAGTTACTATAAAGCTGATAAGAACCCAAAATAAAGGATTACTTTGAATTTGCTTCATGATCATCACAGACTTTATTTCAAGAAATAAGCTAGATTTTCAAATGATTGAAAACCAGACAGAGACACATCAAGGAAAGAAAATTTCAGACCAATATCCTTAAGGAACATCGATGCAAAAATTCTCAACAAAATTTTAGCAAATCGCATCCAAAAATATATTAAAAAGATAGTGCACCATGATCAAGTGGGTTTTATCCCAGGAATGCAAGGTAGGTTCAACATCCAGAAATCAATAAATGTCATTCACCATATCAACACACTAAAAGTTAAGAATCACATGATTATTTCAATAGATGCAGAAAAAACATTCGATAAAATACAGCATCCCTTCATGCTCAAAACACTAGAGAAAATTGGGGTAGTGGGAACATTCCTTAACATTGTAAAGGCCAACTACACTAAGCCCATGGCCAATATCATTCTAAATGGTGAAAAACTCAAAGCATTCCCCCGAAAAACTGGAACAAGGCAGGGATGCCCTCTTTCACCACTTCTATTCAATATCATTCTTGAGACTCTAGCCAGAGTAATTAGACAAACCAAAGAAATTAAAGGGATATGAATTGGAAAAGAAGAACTCAAACTATCCCTGTTCGCTGATGACATGATTATGTATTTAGAGGAACTTGGAAATTCCACCAGAAAACTCTTAGAACTCATAAGTGAATTCAGTAAAGTAGCAGGTTACAAGATCAATGCTCATAAATCCAATGCATTTTTATACATAAGTGATGAATCTTCAGAAAGAGAAATTAGGAAAACTACCCCATTCACAATAGCATCAAAAAAAAAAAAAATAAAATACTTGGGAATCAATCTCACAAAACAGGTGAAAGACCTCTACAATGAGAACTACAGAACACTAAAGAAAGAAATTAAAGAAAACCTTAGAAGATGGAAAGATCTCTCATGTTCTTGGATAGGCAGAATTAATATTGTCAAAATGGCCATACTACCAAAAGTGCTATACAGATTCAATGCAATTCCAATTAAAATCCCAATGATGTACCTTACAGAAATAGAGCAAGCAATCATGAAATTCATCTGGAAGAATAAGAAACCCAGAATAGCTAAAGCAATCCTCAGTAGAAAAAGCGAAGCAGGGGTATCGCAATACCAGATCTTCAACTCTATTACAAAACAATAGTAACAAAAACAGCATGGTATTGGTACCAAAATAGACAGGTAAATCAATGGTACAGAATAGAGGACATGAACACAAACCCAAATAAGTACAATTTTCTCATACTAGACAAAGGTGTCAAAAATACGCAATGGACACATGATAACCTCTTCAACAAATGGTGCTGGGAAAACTGGAAATTCATATGCAACAGAATGAAATTAAACCCCTATCTCTCACGCTGCACAAAACTCAACTCAAAATGGATCAAGGGCCTCGGAATCAGACCAGAGACCCTGCATCTTATAGAAGAAAAAGTAGGTCCAAATCTTCAACTTGTTGGCTTAGGATCAGACTCTTTAACAGGACTCCCATAGCACAAGAAATAAAAGCTAGAATCAACTACTGGGATAGATTCAAACTAAAAAGCTTTCTCTCAGCAAAGGAAACTGTCAGTAATGTGAAGAGAGAGCCTACAGAGTGGGAGAATATCTTTGCCACTCATACTTCAGATAAAGCGCTAATTTCCAGAATCTATAAAGAACTCAAAGAACTCTACACCAAGAATACAAATAACCCAATCAACAAATGGTCTAAGGAAATGAACAGACACTTCGCAGAAGAAGATGTACAAGCAATCAACAGAGATATGAAAAAATGTTCAACAACTCTAGTAATTAGAGAAATGCAAATCGAAACTACCCAAAGATTTCATCTCACCCCAATTAGAATGGCGATTATCAAGAACACAAGCAACAATAGGTGTTGGAGAGGATGTGGGGAAAAAGGTACACTCATACATTGCTGGTGGGGTTTCAAATTAGTGCAGCCACTCTGGAAAGCAGTATGGAGATTCCTCAGAAAGCTTGGAATGGAACCACCATTTGACTCAGCTATCCCACTCCTTGGCCTATACTCAAAGGACTTAAAATCAGCATACTACAGAGATACAGCCACATCAATGTTCATAGCTGCTCAATTCACTATAGCCAGATTGTGGAACCAACCTAGATGCCCTTCAGTTGATGAATGGATAAAGAAACTGTGGCATATACATACAATGGAATATTACTCCGCCATGAAGAATGATAAAATCATGGCATTTGCAGGTAAATGGATGAAATTGGAGGATATCATGCTAAGTGAGATAAGCCAATCTCAAAAAACTAAAGGACGAATGATTTCGCTGATAAGCGGATTAGGACATATAAGGAGGGGTAGGAGGGGTTAGCGTTAGGATTAGGGTTAGGTTTAGGGTTAGGGATATGGAGGGTGGTAAGAATGGAGGAAGGAAGGACTGTATAGAGGGAAAAGAGGAGTTGGAGGGGTGGGGGGGAAGGGAAAGAATAACAGAATGAATCAAACAATATTGCCCTATGTAAAATTATGATTTTTAATTAAAATAAATAAATTTAAAAAATAAAAAAAAGAAAATAGTTTTGTTCTTTTCCCACTACCTGACTCTCATTCATAAAGTGTTCTGTTTTGAAAACCAGTTAGTTATCACTGTAATTCACAAGTACTTTTTTTGTAATGCCAGCAGAATGTGCCCTCACCTATTTTTCTACAAAGTTTTGAACATTATAGACATTTAAGACCAAAGTTCCTGGAAGTTGAATGATACTGTACCGCACTCTGAGATTTATATTCCTCAAAAATAGGGAAGCATATTCAGAACAGGAGCATAAGAAGTTCTACAAATACTCTCCCCAACAAAACAACCTTAAAAAATACACATATACATTTTTAAAACTCTAGAAATTTTTCTAAGGCCATACAAAATTATGGAGCAATCTTACCTGAGGAAATCTATTCAATCTTGTTAAAAATCAGAGTCTGGCATTTGAGACATGATCACACCCCCAACTTAGTGTAACTGAAGATCTAATCCTGGGAGGTACAGGAAAGAATGAAGGGCTCTCATTCTCCCCACTTATCTGTGGAGGGCTAACATAATTCACCTCAGGAAGACAAGGCTGGTTCTTTTTATTTACCAACGTTCTGTGTTGCAGAAACTCTATTACAAGAAATATTGTCTGTAAATGACTATAGGAAAAATAATTGTGATCTCAAATCACTAACCTAACCTTCCACCTTAAGACATTGTCAATGGAAGAGAAATTAAACCAAATACAAACAGAAGGAAGGGAACAAGGATCAGAATGGAAGTTAATTAAATAGAGAATAGAAAAACAATAGATAACATCAATTAATCAAAAAGTTATTTCCTTGAATAGATCAATAAAAATGATAAATTGTTAGCAAGAAAAGCCAAGAATAGAGAGAACTAACTTAATAAAATCAAAAGTGAAAGAATGACTATTATTAAAAATGTTGCAGAAATGAAAAGAATTAAGGAGGAATACAATACTATGGACAATGTACACCAATGAATTAAATAACTTAGATAAACTGAACAAATTCCTAAGAAAATACAGATTGCCAAACTGACTCAAGGTGAAACAGAAAATCTGAATAGACTTGTAGTAAAAGACTCATTCAGCAATTAAAAAAAAAAAAGCTATACAGAAAGAAAAGCCCAGTCCAGATGGTTTCACTGCTGACTTCCACCAGCAATCTTTAATTAAATCTTTCAAAAGTTAGAAGGTAAAGGAAAAAATCCAATTAATTCTATGAGGCCAGTATTACCATGATACAAAAGTCAAACAAAGAAACTAAAAAATAAAATAAATACAGAGTAGTTGTACTACAGGTCAGAACATAAAATGATATAGGCACTTCAGAAAACAGTCTGACCTTTCCTCACTATGTGAATCATAGTTTTATTATTGAAAAATTAATTCCACTTCTATTTATGTATGCAAGGCAAATGATAGCATATGTCCACACAAAAGCATGTGTATGGATGTTCATAAAGCCTTATTCATAAAAGCCAAATGATAGAAACAATAACTGAATGTGCATTACCCAATAAATGGATAAATACAACGTGGTGCACATAAAATGGAATATTAGTCATCTATTGTCATTAATGGATAGATAACTAGGCTAAAGCTCAAGAAGGAAATAAAAGACTTCAACATAGAAAGCTGACTAGACCTTGAAGGACTATATAGAACACTCAGTCCCAACATTCTCCAGGACTGAGACATGCCAGGGACTAAGACAATCCTCAATATATTTCAGATGACTCTCATCTTATAAAATATGTTCTCTTTACAGTGGAATGACATCAGAAATCTTTACAAAAGGAAATCTGGAACATTCACAAATACTTTAATATAAAAATATACTACTAAATAATAAATGAGTCAAAGAAAAGGAAACAGGATAGAAACTAAAAAATATTTGAATACCAATACAAATTAAGACACATTCTACCAAGAAATATGTAAAGGTATGCAATGACAGAAATTTTTATCTGTCAATACCTAAAAATAAAATATATCTTAAATCAGTAACTTTAGTTCTTATGTGAACCACCTGAAAAGAGTGAGGAAAAAAGAGCAAAAAGAAAAAAGTAGAAGAAAGAAAATTATCAAAAGATCATTAATATTGACCAACTTTTAGATAGACTGATAAACAAAATATAGAAAAAGCAAATTACTAGATTAAAAAATACAATAGGTTAGGCTGCTTGTGACCTTATGAAAATGAAGTGTAAAATAAGGAAACATTATGAAAAACTATATAAACAAATTAGACCACCTGGATGGGATGGACACATTTCTAGAAACACAGACTACCACACTGACTCAAGAAAAAACAGAAAATCTGAATAAGCTTAAAATAAG